>NC_056733.1:1034563133-1034695633 GCF_019279795.1 Protopterus annectens
GATTTGGAGTATAAAGGCAGGTGATAGTGCTTGGAGAAAGTATGCACAGAACTCCAAGTGGCAGCCTCCAAAATATCTTTGGTAGGAACCCCCCTGAGGAAAGCTGCAGAGGTAGCTGTGGCCCTTGTGGAGTGAGACCTGATGCATGCAGGTACAGTTTTACCATGAAGAGAGTAACAAAAGCGTATGCAGTGGGCTATCCATTTTGAGATTGTCTGTTTGGAAATAGGCTTCCCTTGAGCCCCTGTAGCATAGGACACAAAGAGTTGCTCTGATTTTCTGAAAGGCTTTGTTCTGTCCAAATAATAACATAGTTGTCTGTGAATGTCCAAGGAATGTAGTAGTCTCTCCCCTTTGTTTTGAGGATAGGGGTAAAAGGTAGGCAAGTGGATAGCCTGATTCAAGGCTACCCTGGATACTACCTTTGGCATAAAGGAAGGATTGGTTCATAAGGAAACTCTGTCCTGATGGAAAATGATGAAGGGCTGCACAGCCATGAGGGCTTGTAGTTCGGAAACCCTGCGAGCTGAGGTGATAGCCAGAAGGAAGGCTGTTTTCCAGGACAAATATTGCAGTTCTGTTGAGGCTGCTGGCTCAAAAGGAGGCAAAGTCAGTTTCTCTAGAATGAAATTGAGATCCCAAGCCAGTACTGGTTGTTTCCTTGGGGGTTTTATATTCTTAGCCCCTCTGAGAAACTGCCTTAAGAGGGGGTGAGAGAATAAAGGCGGATCAGTGTTGTATTCTGCAGAAATGGCTGAGGCATGGATTTTGATGGAAGAGAATGAAAGTCCACTGCTTAGCATCTCAGCTAGGTACTGTAATATTTGAGGTAAATTCAGTATTCCAGGGTTCTGGCCCTTTTTCTCATTCCAAGCACAAAACCGTTTCCATTTGGCGGAGTAGGCTTTTCTAGTAGAAGGTCTTCTGGCCTCCAAAATGACATCCTGTACCTCCTTGGAGAGTAGGGTCTGCTGTGATTTTAAGGAATCTTCCATGTGGCTAGATTGAGTGTTTTCAGCTGACTGTGAAGAGTTTTGAAGTTGTGCTGAGTCAGTAGAAGAGGCATTAGAGGCAGGACCCATGGTGGGGAATGCGTTAGGCTCCTCAGGAGTGGGTACCAGTGTTGTCTTGGCCAATCTGGAGCAATGAGAATCATCTTTGGTCTGTCTGCTCTGGTTTTTAATAGAACTTTGGGCAGCAGAGGAAGAGATGGAAAAGCATAAACTGTCATTGTTGTCCAACTGAAAGAGAGTGTGTCCACTTTCCAGGCCTGTGGATGAAAGGTCCTTGAGCAGAATTTTGCCAATTGGTGATTTCTGTGGGAGGCAAAGAGATCTATGTCTGGCCTTCCCCATGCTTGAATTATTTTTGAAAAAACTTGGGGATGCAACTTCCATTCATGTGGATCTGTCATGTTTCTGCTTAGGTTGTCTGCCAGCATGTTTTCCTTGCCTGGCAGGAACTGTGCTTGAAGCTCGATTTGCAATTCTAGAGCCATGTACCAAACAGACATGGCTAGCCTGCATAGGGGGTACGAGTGGGTTCCTCCCTGTTTGTTTATGTACCACATTACTGTGGTGTTGTCTGTCCTTATCAATAGCTGGCCTGGATGCAGCAGGTCTTTGAAAGCTATAATAGCATTTATTACTGCTAGCATTTCCTTTTGATTGATGTGTAGGTGCTTTTCCTTTTGGGACCATCTGCCCTGAATGCACCGATCTGTCATGTGCGCCCCCCCAGGCGTAATCCGAGGCGTCTGTTTTGATGGTTTGACTTGCTTGAGGCTTGCAGAATGGGAGACCTGTGTTTGTTTGGCATGCTTGAGCCCACCACAGAAATTCCTTTTGAAGACATGGAATTAGTGGTATTATTGTTTCCAAGTTGTGGCTGTGCTGAGACCACAGGTTTTTCAGGTACCATTGAAGTTTCTTCATATGCAGCTTTGCACATGGGATTAGTAGGATGCAAGATGCCATGAATCCCAGAGCCTGCAGGATTTTCCTTGCAGTCAGCCTGGTGAAAGTTGCCAGTTTTCTGAAGTATTGAGTTAGTTGCCCTTGTTTCTCTGGCGTGAGGTAGGCCGTCTGGGTGTTTGTATCCAAGTTGGCACCCAGGAAAATTATTGTTTGAGAGGGTATTAGTCTTGATTTCTTTCTGTTGACTGTGTATCCCAGGGAATTCAACAACCGTATTACAAAAGCCAGATGTTTCAGAAGTATGTGCTTGCTGTCCGCTTGGATCAGGCAGTCGTCCAAATATGGGTATATTTGTATCCCTTGTAGTCTGCAGTAGGCAATTACTGATGCCAGGCATTTCGTGAACACTCTGGGCGCAGTAGATAAGCCAAAGGGCAATGCAGAGAATTGATAATGTGTTGAACCTGCAAGAAATCTCAGGTATTTTCTGCAATCTTGTCTGATTGGGACATGCAGGTATGCCTCCTTGAGGTCCAATGTTACCAGCCAAGACTCCTTGCCCAGCATGGGAAGAAGCTGCTGTAATGTGAGCATCTTGAATTTTGGCACGAGTAAAAAAAGTGTTTAGGATGGATAGGTGCAAAATAGGTCTCCAATCTTTGCCCTTCCTTGGTACCAGGAATAGTCTGGAATAAAAACCTTGACCTTGTTCTTGTGCAGGTACCTCTTGAATAGCTTTCATGTCCATGAGATCTGAAATTTGTTTTTGTGCCTCTGCCCTTTGATTGTGTGGCAGGTTTGGCATGCCTCTCCTTTTTGGAAGGGTGTGAAAGTGGAATCTGTAGCCTCTGTCTATAATGTCCAGGATCCATTTGTCTTTTGTGACAATATGCCAATTTTTTGAAAATAATGCCAGTTTTCCGCCTAAAGGTGCTGCCATTTGAGCCTTGCTTGGCATGCAAAGGGGAAAGTCATTGGTTCTGCTTTCTGAATGGCTGTGAACTATCCTCACTACCTCTTTGGGTAGGTGCTTGCCATTGTCTGCCTCTAAACGATCCTTGAGATTGCCCTCTACCCCTCGGGCGCCTGTATCTACCTCTTTGGGGTCTGTCCGTGGCTGGGAAGGACCAATTTTTTGAAGGCCAATTTCTACTGAAACATGGAGGTTGTACCTGTAGGAAATATTTCACTGTTTGCCTTGATTTTGCCTTTTCCTCCATTTTCTTTAATACCTCCTCAGCTTTAACACCAAACAATACATCTTTTTGCAGAGGTGCATCCAGTAATTTAGCTTTGACATGATCTGGTAAGGTTTGCTCTTTGAGCCAAGCATGTCTACGTATGACTGATCCTGTAACAGCAGCTCTACATGAGGCCTCCAAAGCATCAAAACCACATTGCAAGGTATGTTTACCTACTTGTTCTGCACTATGTATCAAATCCTGCAACTCCTTCAAATCTGGTTGTTCAGGTTGTGACATTTTGCTTCTCAACTATGATAACAGAAACTGTTGGTACTTTAACATATGGAACTGGCAGTTTAACACCCTCATGGATAAGGTGGCCGAGGTGTATACCTTTTTCCCCCACCTTTCCAAAGCTCTAGAATACCTCTCTGAAGGTAAAGGATTTTTAGCAGTGGAGGCCTTAATTCCCTTGGGGCCCTGTGAGATAGTTTCTGGGTCAGCCGCATGGCTTTTGTATAGGAATTGGTGTGAGTCAGGAACCCGGTAATACCTGTCAGGCTTGACTGGGGCTGGAGGTAAAGAGTCTGGGTTAAGGCAGGACTCCGAATACACATCATCAAGGATATCTAAGACAGGGGGTATAGCCAGAGGCCTGTGCTGAGGGAGCAAGAGAAAATCCCTAAGCCTTTTCTTGGAGTCTGAGTACTCTTGACCTTCCCAGTGGAAGTGTTCCCTCAAGGTATGCAAGGTTTCCCCAAAAGAGAAATCCTCAGGGGGGGGAGACAGAGGGAATGGACTCCTCTGCATCAGAATCTTCAAAAGGGGAGTAAGAATGTTCCTGGTCATCAGAATGTTCTGAAATAATGGAAGCCTGGTCCGAGGAGGGGGATTCTTCGTCCACTCTGGTCCTTTTTTCCGGGGGGGGGTTTGAGAACCTCTGATAAGAGAAATTAAGTCCTCAGCCATTTTGAGCATCTGCTTTTTAGGCATGGGGCCTTGAGAAGGGCCCTGTGGGGTTTGTTTTTTAGAATGCATGGCTGTCTTAGACTTAGTGAAAGCCTTGATGGAAAAAGAAGAGGAAGGCCTGAAGACACCTTGAGAGGAGGCAGACCTGTCTAAACTCTGAGTTTCACTGCCAAGAGTGGCTTCGGTATCTGTAGTCGGGGTGTGGGCCGAAGAGCCTGCGACCTCGGGTACAGAAGACACCGCCAATTAAGTGTCGTCGGTAGTCAGGGGCTGCGTAGGCACCTCGCTGAGAACCGGACCACCTATAGTCGGCTTTGGCGTGGTGTCAGTAGAGGCCACGGACCTCGTGTGTCGGTCCTTATCTTTGCATCTTTTAGTCAAAACTGGAATCGGAGTATCCAACGACATTATGTAGTTAATTTTTTTTTTTTGCCAAAAAAGTGCTGGGCGAACTCCGTCCGATGCTTAATGGTGCGTTTGTTGAATGTAGCACAAAAACGACAGGCCGAGACGTCATGGTGTGGGCCTAAGCAAGGAATGCTGAGGGAATGAAAATCCTTATGCAGTATTTGCTTCCCACATGAAATACAATTATTAACTTTGTCTAACATCGGTCTGAGGCAAGAAACATTTCCCCAACGGGGTGCTTAGCTTTCAAGAAGACTTCGGTTGCAGATATTCGTAATCTCAGGAGCTGGCCGACCGGCACTTGCGAACTGCTTCTGCTTCGGGCACCGCGCGGCAAGAAAGACTGAAGAAAATGGCATCGGCTGGTTCTTTTATACCCCTGTCGCACTGACGTCAGGGAAGAAGCGACGACAACCAACGCCGGACCTAGACTTTGGAATTCGGCTGACCGAGGACCCGCCTGACAGCAGGAAAACCCATCTGTTATGACTGCAGCTGCATGCACGATGAACATCATGGTGCAGACATAGTGATGAGCTACATTCAGTACATATCTAAGTGCAGATATTGAGATGAGCTACACCCGCACACCTGGGTGCAGGCATAGTGAAGGGCTATACCCGGTACATAGCTGGGTGGAGACATAGTGATGAGGTACACCCAGTACATACCTGGGTGCAGACATAGTGATGAGTTACACCCAAAACATACCTGGGTGCAGACATAGTGAAGAGTTACACCCAGTACATACCTGGGTGCAGACATAGTGATGAACAACACTCAGTACCTAACGTGGTGCAAACATAGTGATGAGCTACACCCACTACATACCTGGGTGCAGACATAGTGATGAGCTACACCCACTACATACCTGGGTACAGACATAGTGATGAGCAACATCCAGTACCTAACTTGGTGCATACATAGTGATGAGTTACAAGCAGTACCTAACTTGGTGTAGACATACTGATGAGCTATACCCAGTACATATCTGGGTGCAGACATAGTGATGAGCTATATTCAGTACATATCTGGGTGCAGACATAGTGATGAACTACATCCAGTACATACTTGGGTGCAGACATAGTGATGAGCTGCACCCAGTACATACCTGGGTGCAAATATAGTGATGAGCTACACAAAGTACATGCCTGGGTGCAGACAAAGTGATGAGCTATGTCCAGTACATAACTGGGTGCAGACATAGTGATGAGTTACACCCAGTACATACCTGGGTGCAGACATAGTGATGAGCTACATCCAGTACATATCTGGATGCAGACATAGTGATTAGCTACACCCAGTACATACTTGGGTGCAGACATAGTAATGAGCTACACCCAGTAAATACCTGGGTGCAGACATAGTGATGAGCTGCACCCAGTACATACCTGGGTGCAAATATAACGATGAGCTACACAAAGTACATGCCTGGGTGCAGACAAAGTGATGAGCTATGTCCAGTACATATCTGGGTGCAGAAATAGTGATGAGTTACACCCAGTACATACTTGGGTGCAGATATAGTGATGAGCTACATCCAGTACATCACTGCATGCAGACATAGTGATGAGCTACACCCAGTACATACTTGGGTGCAGACATAGTAATGAGCTACACCCAGTACATACCTGGGTGCAGACATAGTGATGAGCTACACCCAGTACCTAACTTGGTGCAGACATAGTGATGAGCTACACTCAGAATATACCTGGGTGCAGAGATAGTGATGAGCTACACCCAGTACATACCTGGGTGCAGACATAGTGATGAGCTACACCCATGATGCACCTGGGTGCAGACAATGATGAGCTACTCCCAGTACATACCTGGGTGCAGACATAGTGATGAGCTACACCCAGTACATACCTTGATGTAGACATAGTGATCAGCTACACCCACTACATACCTGGGTGCAGACAGAGAGATGAGCTACACCCAGTACATACCTGGGTGCAGACATAGTGATGAGCAACATCCAGTACCTAACTTGGTGCAGACATAGTGAAGAGTTACACACAGTACCTAACTTGGTGCAGACATAGTGATGAGCTATACCCAGTACATATCTGGGTGCAAACATAGTGATGAGTTATATTTCATACATAACTGGGTGCAGAAATAGCGATGAGCTACACCCTGTACATACTTGGGTGCAGATATAGTGATTCGATACACCCAGTAAATACCTGGGTGCAGACAAAATGATGAGCAACACCCAGTACATACCTGGTTGCAGACAAAGTGATGAGCTACACCCAGTACATACCTGGGCGCAGACATAGTGATAAGCTACTCCCAGTACATACCTAGGTGTAGACAAAGTGATGAGCTAGACCCAGTACTTACCTGGATACAGCTACAGTAATGAGTTCCACCCTGTACATAACTAGATGCAGACATAGTGATGAGTTGCACCCCATACTTACCTGGGTGCAGACATACACATGAGCAAAACCCAGTACCTCAGTTGGTGCAGACATAGTGATGAGCTACACCCAGTACATACCTAGGTGCAGACATAGTGATGAGCTACACCCAGTACATACCTGGGTGCAGACAAAGTGATGAGCTATGCCCAGTACATACCTGGGAGCAGACATAGTGATGAGCTATACCCACAACATACCTGGCTGAAGACAGAGTGAGCAACATCAAGTACCTAACATGTTGCAGACATAGTGATGAGTTACATGCAGTACCTAACTTGGTGCAGACATAGTGATGAGCTATATTCAGTACATATCTGGGTGCAGACATAGTGATGAGCTACACCCGGTACATACCTGGGTGCAGACATAGTGATGAGCTACACCCAGTACATACCTGGGTGCAGACAAAGTGATGAGCTACACCCAGTACATGCCTGGATGCAAAGTGATGAGTTATGCCCAGTACATACCTGGGTGCAGGCATAGTGATGAGTTACACCCAGTACATACCTGGGTGCAGACATAGTGATGAGCTACATCCAGTACATATCTGGATGCAGACATAGTGATGAGCGACATCCAGTACATATCAAGGTGCAGACATAGTGATGAGCTACATCCAGTACATACTTGGGTGCAGACATAGTGATGAGCTACACCCAGTACATACCTGGGTGTAGACATAGTGATCAGCTACATCCACTATATACCTGGGTGCAGACATAGTAATGAGGTACACCCAGTACATACCTGGATGCAGACACTGTAAAGAGACATACCCCGTACATGGCTGGGTGCAGACATACTGATGTGCGACACCGAGTACATACCTGGGTGCAGACAAATTGATGAGCTACACCCAGTACATACCTGTGTGCAGACATAGTGATCAGCTACACCCAGTACCTAACTTGGGGCAGACATAGTGATGTGCTCCATACAGTACATAATTGAGGGCAGACATAGTGATGAGCCACACCCAGTATATACGTGGGTGCAGACATAATGATGAGCTACACCCAGTACATACCTGCGGTGCAGAATTAGTCTTAAGCAACACTCAGTACCTAATTTGGTGTAGGCATAGTGATAAGCTACACCCTGTACATAACTATGTGCAGACATAGTGATGAGCCACACCCAGTACATACCTGGGAGCAGACATAGTGATGAGCTACACTTAGTACATACCTGAGTGCAGACATAGTGATGAGCAACACCCCGTATCTAACCTGGTGCAGACATAGTGCTGAGCTACACCCAGTACATACCTAGGTGCAGACATAGTGATGAAATAAACCCACAACATACCTGGTGGCAAGCAGAGTGATGAGCTACACCCAGTACATACCTGGGTGCAGACATAGTGATGAGCTACACCCAATACATACCTGGGTGCAGACATAGTGATGAGCTACACCCAGTACCTAACTTGGTGCATACATAGTGATGAGCTACACCCAGTACATACCTGGGTGCAAACATAGTGATGAGCTACACCCAGTACATACCTGGGTGCAGACATAGTGATGAGCAACACCCAGTACATACCTGGGTGCAGACATAGTGATAAGCTACACCCACGACATACTGGGTGCAGACATAGTGATGAGCTACACCCAGTACACACCTGGATGCAGATATAGTGATGAGCTACACCCACGACACACGTGGGTGCAGACATAGTGATGAGCTACACACAGTACATACCTGGCTGCAGAAATAGTGATGAGCTACACCAAATACATACCTGAGTGTAGACATGGTAATCAGCTATACCCTGTACCTACCTGGGTGCAGACAAAGAAATGAGCTCCACCAGGTACCTAACTTGGTGCAGGCATAGTAATGAGATACACTCAGAATATACCTGGGTGCAGAGAAAGTGATGGGCTACAACCAGTACATATTTGGGGGCAGACATAGTGATGAGCTACACCCACTACATACCTGGGTGCAGACATAGTGATGAGCTACAGCCTGTAGATACCTGGTTGCAGACATACACATGAGCAACACCCAGTCCCTTAGTTGGTGCAGATACAGTGATGAGCTACACCCAGTGCATACCTGAGTGCAGACATAGTGATGAGCTAGACACAGTACATACATGGGAGCAGACATAGTGATGAGCTACATCCAGGACATACCTGGGTGCACACATAGTGATGAGCAACACCTCGTATCTAACTTGGTGTAGACATAGTGATGAGCTACACCCAGTACATACCTGGAAGCAGACATAGTGATGAGCAACATCCAGTACCTAACTTGGTGCAGACATAGTGATGAGCTACACCCACTACATACCTGGGTGCAGTCATAGTGATATACTACACCCAGTACATACCTGGGTGCAGACATAGTGATGAGCTACACCCAATACATACCTGGGTGCAGACATAGTGATGAGCAACACCCAGTACCTAACTTGGTGCAGACATAGTGATGAGTTACATGCAGTACCTAACTTGGTGCAGACATAGTGATGAGCTACATTCAGTACATATCTGGGTGCAGACATAGTGATGAGCTACACCTGGTACATATCTGATTGCAGGCATAGTGATGAGCTACATCCAATACATACAAGGGTGCAGACATAGTGATGAGCTACACTCATTACCTAACTTGGTGCGGACATAGTGATGAACTACACGCAGTACAAACCTGGGTGCAGACATAGTCATACGCTATACCCACTACATACCTAGGTGCAGACATAGTGATGAGCAACATCCAGTACCTAACTTAGTGCAGACATAGTGATGAGTTGCATGCAGTATTTAACTTGGTGCAGACATAGTGATGAGCTGTACCCAGTACATGCATGTATGCAGACAAATTTATGAGCTATGCCCAGTATATACCTGGGTGCAGACATAGTGATGAGCTACACTCAGTACATACCTGGGTGCAGACATAGTGATGAGTTACACCCAGTACATACCTGGGTGCAGACATAATGATGATCTACATCCAGTACATCACTGCATGCAGACATAGTGATGAGCTACACCCAGTAATACTTGGGTACAGACATAGTAATGAGCTACACCCAGTACATACCTGGGTGCAGACATAGTGATGAGCTACACTCGCTACATACCTGGGTGTAGACATAGTGATCAGCTACTCCCACTACATACCTGGGTGCAGACACAGTGATGAGCTACACAAAGTACATACCTGGGTGCAGACAGTGATGAGCAACACCGAGTACATACCTTGGTGCAGACAAAGTTATGAGCTACATCCAGTACATACTTGGGTGCAGACATAGTGATGAGCTATACCCAGTACATACCTGGGTGTAGACATAGTGATCTGCTACACCCACTACATACCTGGGTGCAGACATAGTGATGAGATAAATGCAGTACATACCTGGGTGCAGAGATAGTGATGAGGTACACCCAGTACATACCTGGATGCAGACATTGTGATGAGACATACCCCATACATGGCTGGGTGCAGACATACTAATGAGCGACACCGAGTACATACCTGGGTGCAGACAAAGTGATGAGCCACACCCAGTGCATACCTGGGTGTAGACAGTGATAAGCTACACCCAGTACCTAACATGGGGCAGACATATTGATGAGATCCACACAGTACACAATTGAGGACAGACATAGTGATGAGCTACACCCAGTATATACTTGGGTGCAGACATAGTGATGAGGTACACCCAGTACATACCTGCGGTGCAGAAATAGTCTTAAGCAACACTCAGTACCTAACTTGGTGTAGACATAGTGATAAGCTACACCCTGTACATAACTATGTGCAGACATACTGATGAGCTACACCAAGTACAAACCTGGGTGCAGACATAGTGATGAGCAACACCCTATATCTAACCTGGTGCAGACATAGTGATGAGCTACATCCAGTACATACCTGGGTGCAGACATAGTGATGAGCTACACCCACTACATACCTGGGTGCAGACATAGTGATAAGCTACACCCGGTACATACCTGGGTGCAGACATAGTGATGAGCTACACCCAGTACATACCTGGGTGCAGACATAGTGATGAGCTAAACCCACAACATACCTGGTGGCAAGCAGAGTGATGAGCTACATCCAAAACATACCTGGGTGCAGACATAGTCATGAGCTACACCCAGTACATACCTGGGTGCACACATAGGGATGAGCTACACCCTGTACATGCTGAGGTGCAGACACAGTGATGAACAACACCCAGTACCTTACTTGGTGCATACATAGTGATGAGTTACACACAGTACATACCTGGGTGCAGCCATACTTATGAGCTACACCCAGTACATACCTGGGTGCAGAGATCATGATGAGCTACACCCAGTACATACCTGGGTGCAGACATAGTGATGAGCCATACCCATGACATACCTGGGTGCAGACATAGTGATGAGCAACACACAGTACATACCTGGGTACAGACATAGTGATAAGCTAAACCCATGACATACTGGGTGCAGACATAGTGATGAGCTACACCCAGTACACACCTGCATGCAGATATAGTGATGAGCTACACCCCACAACACACATGGGTGCAGACATAGTGATGAAATACATGCAGTACATACCTGGCAGCAGAAATAGTGATGAGCTACACCCAGTACATACCTGGGTGTAGACATAGTGATCAGCTATACCCTGTGCATACCTGGGTGCAGACATAGTAATGAGATCCACCAGGTACCTAACTTGGTGCAGACATAGCGAAGAGATATACCCAGAATATACCTGGATACAGAGATAGTGATGGGCTACAACCAGTACATATTTGGGGGCAGACATAGTGAAGAGCTACACCCACTACATACCTAGGTACAAACATAGTGATGAGCTACACCCTGTACATACCTGGTTGCAGACATACACATGAGCAACACCCAGTACCTCAGTTGGTGCAGACACAGTGATGAGCTAGACCCAGTGCATACCTGAGTGCAGACATAGTGATAAGCTACACCCAGTACATACCTGAATGCAGACAGTGATGAGCTAGACCCAGTACATACCTGGGAGCAGACATAGTGATGAGCTACACCCAGGATATACGTGGGTGCACACATAGTGATGAGCAACACCTCACATCTAACCTGGTGTAGACATAGTGATGAGCAACACCCAGTACATACCTGGGAGCAGACATAGTGATAAGCTGCACCCAATACATACCTGGGTGCAGACATAGTGATGAGCTATACCCAGTTCATACCTGGGTGCAGACACTGTGATGAGCAACACCCAGTACCTTACTTGGTGCAGACATAGTGATGAGCTACACCCAGTACATACCTGGGTGCAGACAAAGTGATGAGCTCCACCCAGTGCATACCTGGGTGCAGACATAGTGATCAGCTACATCCAATACATACATTGGTGCAGACATAGTGATGAGCTACACCCAGGACATACCTGGGTGCAGACATAGTGATGAGCAACACTCAGTACCTAACTTGGTGCAGATATAGTGATGAGCTACACCCAGTACATTCCTGGGTGCAGACATAGTGATGAGCTATACCCACTACATACATGGTTGCACACATTGTGATGAGCAACATCCAGTACCTAACTTGGTGCAGACATCGTGATGAGTTACATGTAGTACCTAACTTGGTGCAGACAGTGATGAACTACACCCAGTACATGCCTGTATGCAGACAAAGTGATGAGCTATGCCCAATATATACCTGGGTGCAGACATAGTGATGAGCTACACCCAGTACATACCTGGGTGCAGACATAGTGATGAGCTACACCCAATACATACCTGGGTGCAGACACAGTGATGAGCAACATCCAGTACCTAACTTGGTGCAGACATAGTGATGAGCTACACCCACTACATACCTGATTGCAGGCATAGTGATGAGCTACACCCAGTACATACCTGGGTGCAGACAAAGTGATGAGCTCCACCCAGTGCATACCTGGGTGCAGACATAGTGATCAGCTACATCCAATACATACATTGGTGCAGACATAGTGATGAGCTACACCCAGTACATACCTGGGTGCAGACATAGTGATGAGCAACACTCAGTACCTAACTTGGTGCAGACATAGTGATGAGCTACACCCAGTACATACCTGGGTGCAGACATAGTGATGAGCTATACCCACTACATACATGGTTGCAAACATTGTGATGAGCAACATCCAGTACCTAACTTGGTGCAGACATCGTGATGAGTTACATGTAGTACCTAACTTGGTGCAGACATAGTGATGAACTACACCCAGTACATGCCTGTATGCAGACAAAGTGATAAGCTATGCCCAATATATACCTGGGTGCAGACATAGTGATGAGCTACACCCAGTACATACCTGGGTGCAGACATAGTGATGAGCTACATCCAGTACATATCTGGATGCAGACATAGTGATGAGCTACACCCAGTACATACTTGGGTGCAGACATAATAATGAACTACACCCAGTACATACCTGGGTGCAGACACAGTGATGAGCTTCACGCAGTACATACCTGGGTGCACAAATAGTGATGAGGTACACCCAGTACCTGCCTGGGTGCAGACATAGTGATGAGCTACACCCAGTACATACCTGGGTGCAGACATAGTGATGAGCGACACCGAGTACATACCTTGGTGCAGACAAAGTGATGAGCTACACCCAGTACATACCTGGGTGCCAACAGTGATAAGCTACACCCAGTACCTAACTTGCGACAGACATAGTGATGAGCTCCACACAGTACATAATTCTGGGCAGACATAGTGATGAGCTACACCCACTACATACCTGGGTGCAGACATAGTGATAAGCTACACCCAGTACATACCTGGGGTGCAGAAATAGTCTTAAGCAACAGTCAGTACCTATTTTGGTATGGACATAGTGATAAGCTACACCCAGTACATACCTAGGTGCAGACATAGTGATGAGCTACACCCAGTATACACCTGCATGCAGATATAGTGATGAGATACACCCAGTACGTACCTGGGAGCAAACACAGTGATGAGCTACACCCAAAACATACCTGGGTGCAGACATAGTAATGAGCAACACCCCATATCTAACCTGGTGCCGACATTGTGCTAAGCTACACCCAGTACATACCTGGGTGCAGACATAGTAATGAGCTACACCCACTACATACCTGGGTGCAGACATAGTGATGAGCAGCTCCCAGTACCCAGCGTGGTGCAGACACAGTGAAGAGTTCAACGCAGTACCTAACTTGGTGCAGACATAGTGATGAGCTACATTAAGTACATATCTGGATGCAAACATAGTGATGAGCTACACCTGCTGCATAACTGTGTGCAGGCATAGTGATGAGCTACACTCGGTACATACCTGGGTGCAGACATAGTGATGAGCTACACCAGCACATACCTGGGTACAGACATAGTGATGAGCTACACCCACAACATAGCTGGTGCCAAACATAGTGATGAGCTACACCCAGTACACACCTGGGTGCAGACATAGTGATGAGCTACACCCAGTACATGCCTGGGTGCAGACATAATGATGAGCTACACCCAGTACATACCTGGGTGCAGATATAGTGATTAGTTTTACCCAGTATATACCTGGATGCAGACATAGTAATTAGCTACACCCAGTACATACCTGGGTACAGAAATAGTGATGAGCTACACTCAGTATATACCTGAGAGCAGACATAATAATGAGCTATACCCAGTAAATACCTGGGTACTGACATAGCGATGAGCTCACCCAGTACATACCTGGGTGCAAACATAGTGATGAGCTACACCCAGTACATGCCTGTGTGCAGACATAGTGATGAGCACCACCCAGTGCCTAACTTGGTGTTGACATGGTGATGAGCTACACCAAGTACATACCTGGGTGCAGACATAGTGATGAGCAACACCCGTATCTAACCTGGTGCAGACATAGTGATGAGCTACATCCAGTACATACCTGGGTGCAGACATAGTGATGAGCTACACCCAGTACATACCTGGGTGCAGACATAGTGATGAGCTACACCCAGTACATACCTGGGTGCAGACATAGTGATGAGCTACACCCAGTACATACCTGGGTGCAGACATAGTGATGAGCTAAACCCACGACATACCTGGTGGCAAGCAGAGTGATGAGCTACATCCAAAACATACCTGGGTGCAGACATAGTCATGAGCTACACCCAGTACATACCTGGGTGCAGACATAGTGATGAGCTACACCCTGTACATACCTAGGTGCAGACATAGTGATGAGCAACACCCAGTACCTTACTTGGTGCATACATAGTGATGAGTTACACCCAGTACATACCTGGGTGCAGCCATACTTATGAGCTACACCCAGTACATACCTGGGTGCAGACATAGTGATGAGCTACACCCAGTACATACCTGGGTGCAGACATAGTGATGAGCTATACCCATGACATACCTGGGTGCAGACATAGTGATGAGCAACACACAGTACATACCTGGGTACAGACATAGTGATAAGCTAAACCCATGACATACTGGGTGCAGACATAGTGATGAGCTACACCCAGTACACACCTGCATGCAGATATAGTGATGAGCTACACAGCACAACACACATGGGTGCAGACATAGTGATGAAATACATGCAGTACATACCTGGCAGCAGAAATAGTGATGAGCTACACCCAGTACATACCTAGGTGTAGACATAGTGATCAGCTATACCCTGTGCATACCTGGGTGCAGACATAGTAATGAGATCCACCAGGTACCTAACTTGGTGCAGACATAGTAATGAGCAACACCCCATATCTAACCTGGTGCCGACATTGTGCTGAGCTACACCCAGTTCATACCTGGGTGCAGACATAGTAATGAGCTACACCCACTACATACCTGGGTGCAGACATAGTGATGAGCAGCTCCCAGTACCCAGCTTGGTGCAGACACAGTGAGGAGTTCAATGCAGTACCTAACGTGGAGCAGACATAGTGATGAGCTACATTAAGTACATATCTGGATGCAAACATAGTGATGAGCTACACCTGCTGCATAACTGTGTGCAGGCATAGTGATGAGCTACACTCGTACATACCTGGGTGCAGACATAGTGATGAGCTACATCCACTACATACCTGGGTGCAGACATAGTGATGAGTTACACCCACAACATACCTGGTGGCAAACACAGTGATGAGCTACACCCAGTACATACATGGGTGCAGACATAGGGATGAGCTACACCCAGTATATGCCTGGGTGCAGACATAATGATGAGCTACACCCAGTACATACCTGGGTGCAGATATAGTGATTAGTTTTACCCAGTACATACCTGGATGCAGACATAGTGATTAGCTACACCCAGTACATACCTGGGTACAGAAATAGTGATGAGCTACACTCAGTATATACCTGAGAGCAGACATAATAATGAGCTATACCCAGTAAATACCTGGGTGCTGACATAGCAATGAGCTCACCCAGTACATACCTGGGTGCAAACATAGTGATGAGCTACACCCAGTACATGCCTGTGTGCAGACATAGTGATGAGCACAACCCAGTGCCTAACTTGGTGTTGACATGGTGATGAGCTACATCAAGTACATACCTGGGAGCAGACACAGTGATGAGCAACACCCCGTATCTAACCTGGTGCAGACATAGTGATGAGCTACATCCAGTACATACCTGGGTGCAGACATAGTGATGAGCTACACCCACTACATACCTGGGTGCAGACATAGTGATGAGCTACACCCAGTACATACCTGGGTGCAGACATAGTGATGAGCTACACCCAGTACATACCTGGGTGCAGACATAGTGATGAGCTAAACCCAGTACATACCTGGTGGCAAGCAGAGTGATGAGCTACATCCAAAACATACCTGGGTGCAGACATAGTGATGAGCTACACCCAGTACATACCTAGGTGCAGACATAGGGATGAGCTACACCCTGTACATGCAGAGGTGCAGACACAGTGATGAACAACACACAGTACCTTACTTGGTGCATACATAGTGATGAGTTACACACAGTACATACCTGGGTGCAGCCATACTTATGAGCTACTCCCAGTACATACCTTGGTGCACAGATCATGATGAGCTACACCCAGTACATACCTGGGTGCAGACACAGTGATGAGCCATACCCATGACATACCTGGGTGCAGACATAGTGATGAGCAACACACAGTACATACCTGGGTACAGACATAGTGATAAGCTAAACCCATGACATACTGGGTGCAGACATAGTGATGAGCTCCACCCAGTACACACCTGCATGCAGATATAGTGATGAGCTACACCTCACAACACACATGGGTGCAGACATAGTGATGAAATACATGCAGTACATACCTGGCAGCAGAAATAGTGATTAGCTACACCCAGTACATACCTGGGTGTAGACATAGTGATCAGCTATACCCTGTGCATACCTGGGTGCAGACATAGTAATGAGATCCACCAGGTACCTAACTTGGTGCAGACATAGCGAAGAGATATACTCAGAATATACCTGGATGCAGAGATAGTGATGGGCTACCACCAGTACATATTTGGGGGCAGACATAGTGATGAGCTACACCCACTACATACCTGGGTACACATATCATGATGAGCTACACCCAGTACATACCTGGGTGCAGACATACACATGAGCAACACCCAGTACCTCAGTTGGTGCAGACATAGTGATGAGCTACACCCAGTACATACCTGGGTGCAGACATAGTGATGAGCTACACCCAGTACATACCTGGGTGCAGACATAGTGATGAGCTACACCCAGTACATACCTGGGAACAGACATAGTGATGAACTACACCCAGTATATACCTGGGTGGAGACATAGTGACGAGCAACACCTCATATCTAACCTGGTGCAGATATAGTGATGAGCTACACCCAATACATACCTGGTGCAGACATAGTGATGAGCTACACCCAGTACATACCTGGGTGCAGACATAGTGATGAGCTACACCCAGTACATACCTGGGTGCAGACATAGTGATGAGCAACACCCAGTACCTAACTTGGTGCAGACATAGTGATGAGCTACACCCAGTACATACCTGGGTGCAGACATAGTGATGAGCTACACCCACTACATACCTGGGTGCAGACATAGTGATGAGCAACATCCAGTACCTAACTTGGTGCAGACATAGTGATGAGCTACACCCACTACATACCTGATTGCAGGCATAGTGATGAGCTACACCCAATACATACCTGGGTGCAGACAAAGTGATGAGCTCCACCCAGTGCATACCTGGGTGCAGACATAGTGATCAGCTACATCCAATACATACATGGGTGCAGACATAGTGATGAGCTACACCCAGTACATACCTGGGTGCAGACATAGTGATGAGCAACACTCAGTACCTAACATGGTGCATATATAGTGATGAGCTACACCCAGTACATTCCTGGGTGCAGACATAGTGATGAGCTATACCCACTACATACATGGTTGCAAACATTGTGATGAGCAACATCCAGTACCTAACTTGGTGCAGACATCGTGATGAGCTACATGTAGTACCTAACTTGGTGCAGACATAGTGATGAGCTATGCCCAATATATACCTGGGTGCAGACATAGTGATGAGTTACACCCAGTACATACCTGGGTGCAGACATAGTGATGAGCTACATCCAGTACATATCTGGATGCAGACATAGTGATGAGCTACACCCAGTACATACTTGGGTGCAGACATAGTAATGAGCTACACCCAGTACATACCTGGGTGCAGACACAGTGATGAGCTTCACGCAGTACATACCTGGGTGCACAAATAGTGATGAGGTACACCCAGTACCTGCCTGGGTGCAGACATAGTGATGAGCTACACCCAGTACATACCTGGGTGCAGACATAGTGATGAGCGACACCGAGTACATACCTTGGTGCAGACAAAGTGATGAGCTACACCCAGTACATACCTGGGTGCCAACAGTGATAAGCTACACCCAGTACCTAACTTGCAACAGACATAGTGATGAGCTCCACACAGTACATAATTCTGGGCAGACAAAGTGATGAGCTACACCCACTACATACTTGGGTGCAGACATAGTGATGAGCTACACCCAGTACATACCTGGGGTGCAGAAATAGTCTTAAGCAACAGTCAGTACCTATTTTGGTATGGACATAGTGATAAGCTACACCCAGTACATACCTAGGTGCAGACATAGTGATGAGCTACACCCAGTATACACCTGCATGCAGATATAGTGATGAGATACACCCAGTACGTACCTGGGAGCAAACACAGTGATGAGCTACACCCAAAACATACCTGGGTGCAGACATAGTAATGAGCAACACCCCATATCTAACCTGGTGCCGACATTGTGCTGAGCTGCACCCAGTACATACCTGGGTGCAGACATAGTAATGAGCTACACCCACTACATACCTGGGTGCAGACATAGTGATGAGCAGCTCCCAGTACCCAGCTTGATGCAGACACAGTGAGGAGTTCAACGCAGTACCTGACATGGTGCAGACATAGTGATGAGCTACATTAAGTACATATCTGGATGCAAGCATAGTGATGAGCTACACCTGCTGCATAACTGTGTGCAGGCATAGTGATGAGCTATACCCGGTACATACCTGGGTGCAGACATAGTGATAAACTACATCCACTACATACCTGGGTGCAGACATAGTGATGAGTTACACCCACAACATACCTGGTGGCAAACATAGTGATGAGCTACACCCAGTACATACATGGGTGCAGACATAGGGATGAGCTACCCCCAGTATATGCCTGGGTGCAGACATAATGATGAGCTACACCCAGTACATACCTGGGTGCAGATATAGTGATTAGTTTTACCCAGTACATACCTGGATGCAGACATAGTGATTAGCTGCACCCAGTACATACCTGGGTACAGAAATAGTGATGAGCTACACCCACTACATACCTGAGTGCAGATATAATAATGAGCTATACCCAGTAAATACCTGGGTGCTGACATAGCGATGAGCTCACCCAGTACATACCTGGGTGCAAACATAGTGATGAGCTACACCCAGTACATGCCTGTGTGCAGACATAGTGATGAGCACCACCCAGTGCCTAACTTGGCGTTGACATGGTGATGAGCTACACCCAGTACCTAACAATTTGCAGACATAGTGATGAGCTATACCCAGTACATATCAGGGTGTAGGGATAGTGATGAGCTACTCCCTGTAAATTTCTGGGTGCAGACATAGTGATGAGCTACACTCAATACATACCTGGGTACATAAATAGTGATGAGTGACACCTATGACTTACCTGGGTGTAAACCTGGTGTAGACATAGTGATGAGCTACACCCAGTACATACCTGGGTGCAGACATAGTGATGAGCTATACCCAGTCCATACCTGGGTGCAGACACTGTGATGAGCAACACCCAGTGCCTTACTTGGTGCAGACATAGTAATGAGCTAGACCCAGTACATACCTGGTGTAGACATAGTGATGAGCAACACCCAGGACATACCTGGGTGCACACATAGTGATGAGCAACACCTTGTATCTAACCTGATGTAGACATAGTGATGAGCTACACCCGGTACGTACCTGGGAGCAGACATAGTGATGAGCTACACCCAATACATGCCTGGGTGCAGACATAGTGATGAGCTATACCCAGTCCACACCTGGGTGCAGACACTGTGATGAGCAACACCCAGTACCTTACTTGGTGCAGACATAGTGATGAGCTACACCCAGTACATACCTGGGTGCAGACATAGTGATGAGCTACACCCAATACATACCTGGGTGCAGACATAGTGATGAGCAACATCCAATACCTAACTTGGTGCGGACACAGTGATGAGCTACACCCAGTACATACCCGGGTGCAGACATAGTGATGAGCTACACCCAGTACATGCATGGGTGCAGATATAGTGATGAGCAACACCCAGTACCTAACTTGGTGTTGACATGGTGATGAACTACACCCAGTACCTAACATTTTGCAGACATAGTGATGAGCTATATCCAGTACATACCAGGGTGTAGGGATAGTGATGAGCTACTCCCTGTAAATACCTGGGTGCAGACATAGTGATGAGCTACACCCAGTACATACCTGAGTGTTGACATAGTGATGAACTACACCCAATACATACGTGGGTGCAGAGACAGTGATGAGCTACACTCAGTACCTAACTTGGTGTGGACATCGTGATGAGCTACACTCAGTACACACCTGGGTGCATAAATAGTGATGAGTGACACCTATGACTTACCAGGGTGCAGACATAGTGATGAGCTACACCCAGAACATACCTGGGTGCAGTCACAATGATGAGCTACACCCATGATACACCTGGGTGCAGACGCAGTGATGAGCTACATCCAGTACATAACTTGGTGCAGACATAGTGATGAGCTACCCACTACATACCTGGGAGTAGACATAGTGATCATCTACACCCAGTACATACCTGGGTATACACATAGTGATAAGCTACACCCAGTAGCTATCTTGGTGCAGACATAGTGATGAGCTACACCCTGTACATACCTGGGTGCAGACATAGTGATAAGCTACACCTATTACATACCTGGGTGCAGACATAGTGATGAGCTACACCTAGTGCATACCTGGGTCCAGACATTGGATGAGCTATACCCAGTACATACCTGTGTGCAGGCATAGTGATGAGCTCACCCAGTACATACTTAGGTGCAGACACAGTGATGAGCTAAACCCAGTACATGTCTGGGTACAGACATAGTGATGAGCAACACCCAGTACCTAACTTGGTGTTGACTTGGTGATGAGCTACACCCAGTACCTGACATTTTGCAGACATAACGATGAGCTATACCAAGTAGATACCAGGGTGTAGGGATAGTGTTGAGTTACTCCCTGTAAATATCTGGGTGCAGACATAGTGATGAGCTACTCCCAGTATACACCTGGGTGCAGACATAGTGATGAGCTACCCCCAGTACATACCTGAGTGCTGACATAGTGATGAACTACACCCAATACATACGTGGGTGCAGAGATAGTGATGAGCTACACTCAGTACCTAACTTGGTGCGGACATCGTGATGAACTACACTCAGTACATACCTGTGTGCAGACATAGTGATGAGCTACACCCAGAACATACCCTGGTGCAGTCACAATGAGGAGATACACCCATGATACACCAGGGTGCAGATGCAGTGATGAGCTACATCCAGTACATACCTTGGTGCAGACATAGTGATGAGCTGTACCCAGTACATACCTGGGAGTAGAGATAGTGATCATCTATACCCAGTACATACATGGGTGCAGACATAGTGATGTGCTACACCCAGTACCTAACTTGGTGCAGACATTGTGATGAGCTACACCCAATACATACTTAGGTGCAGACACAGTGATGAGCTAAACCCAGTACATGTCTGGGTACAGACATAGTGATGAGTTAACTTCAGTACATACCTGGGTGCAGACATTGTGATGTGCTACACCTAGTGCATACCTGGGTCCAGAAATTGGATGAGGTACACCCAGTGCATACCTGTGTGCAGGCATAGTGATGAGCTACACCCAGTACATACCTGCATGCAGACATAGTGATGAGCTACACCTAGTACATACCTGGGTGCAGACACAGTGATGAGCTACACCCAGTACATACCTGGGTGCAGACATTGTGATAAGCTACACCCAGTACATATCTGGATGCAGACATGATGATGAGCTACACCCAATACATACCTGGGTGCAGGTATAGTGATGAGCTACACCCAGTACATACCTGCATGCAGACATAGTGATGAGCTACACTCAGTACATACCTGGGTGCAGACATAGTGTTGAGCTACACCTAGTACATACCTGGGTGCAGACACAGTGATGAGCTGCACCCAGTACATACCTGCACGTTGACATAGTAATGAGATACACACAGTACATATCTGGATGCAGACATAGTGATGTGCTACACCTAGTACATTCCTGGGTGCAGTCGCAGTGATGAGCTACACCCAGTACATACCAGAGTGGAGACATAGTGATGAGCTACACCCAGTACATACCTGGGTGCAGACATAGTGATGAGCTACACCCATGACACACTTGGGTGCAGACACAATGATGAGCTACACCCAGTACATACCTAGGTGTTGACATAGTGATGAGCTACACCCAGTACATACCTGGGTGTAGACATAGTGGTCAGCTACACCCAGTACATACCTGGGTGCAGATATAGTGATGAGCTACACCCAGGACATACCTGGGAGTACACATAGTGATGAGCAACACCTCGTATCTAACCTGGTGTAGACATAGTGATGAGCTACACCCAGTACATACCTGGGAGCAGACATAGTGATGAGCTACACCCAATACATACCTGAGTGCAGACATAGTGATGCGCTACACCCAGTCCATACCTGGGTGCAGACACTGTGATGAGCAACACCCAGTACCTTACTTGGTGCAGACATACTGATGAGCTACACCCAGTACATACCTGGGTGCAGACATAGTGATGAGCTATAGCCAACACATAGATGGGTGCAGACATAGTGAAGAGCAACATCCAGTACTTAACTTGGTGCAGACATAGTGATGAGTTTCACCCAGTACATACCTGGTTGCACACATAGTGATTAGCTACACCCAGTACATACCTGCATGCAGACATAGTGATGAGCTACACCTAGTACATACCTGGGTGCAGACACAGTGATGAGCTACACCCAGTACATACCTGGGTGCAGACATTGTGATAAGCTACACCCAGTACATATCTGGATGCAGACATGATGATGAGCTACACCCAATACATACCTGGGTGCAGGTATAGTGATGAGCTACACCCAGTACATACCTGCATGCAGACATAGTGATGAGCTACACTCAGTACATACCTGGGTGCAGACATAGTGTTGAGCTACACCTAGTACATACCTGGGTGCAGACACAGTGATGAGCTACACCCAGTACATACCTGCACGTAGACATAGTAATGAGATACACCCAGTACCTAACATTTTGCAGACATAATGATGAGCTATACCAAGTACATACCAGGGTGTAGGGATAGTGTTGAGCCACTCCCTGTAAATATCTGGGTGCAGACATAGTGATGAGCTACACCCAATACATACGTGGATGCAGAGATAGTGATGAGCTACACTCAGTACCTAACTTGGTGTGGGCATCATGATGAGCTACACCCAGAACATACCCGGGTGCAGTCACAATGAGGAGATACACCCATGATACACCTGGGTGCAGACGCAGTGATGAGCTACATCCAGTACATACCTTGGTGCAGACATAGTGATGAGCTATACCCAGTACATACCTGGGAGTAGACATAGTGATCATCTATACCCAGTACATACCTGGGTGTAGACATAGTGATGAGCTACACCCAGTACCTATCTTGTTGCAGACATAGTGATAAGCTACACCCAGTACATACCTGGGTGCAGACATAGTGATGAGCTACACCCAGTACATACCTGTGTGCAGGCATAGAGATGAGCTACAACCAGTACATACCTGGGTGTAGACACAGTGATGAGCTACACCCAGTACATACCTGGGTGCAGACATTGTGATGAGCTACACCCAGTACACATCTGGATGCATATATGATGATGAGCTACACCCAATACATACCTGGGTGCAGGTATAGTGATGAGCTACACCCAGTACATACATGCATGTAGACATAGTGATGAGCTACACTCAGTACATACCTGGGTGCAGACATAGTGTTGAGCTACACCTAAAACATACCTGGGTGCAGACACAGTGATGAGCTACACCCAGTACATACCTGCACGTAGACATAGTAATGAGATACACCCAGTACATATATGGATGCAGACATAGTGATGAGCTACACCCAGTACATACCTGGTGCAGACATAGTGATGAGCTCACCCAGTACATACCTGTGTGCAGACATAGTGATGAGCTACACCCAGTAAATACATGGGTGCAGACATAGTGATGAGCTACACCTAGTATATTCCTGGGTGCAGACGCAGTGATGAGCTACACCCAGTACATACCTGAGTGCAGACATAGTGATGAGCTACACCCATTACATGCCTGGGTGCAGACATAGTGATGAGCTACACACATGACATACCTGGGTGCAGAAATAGTGATGAACTACACCCAGTACATACCTGGGTGCAGACATAGTGAGGAACGACATCCACAACACACCTGACTGGAGACATAGTGATGAACTCCATCCAGTACATACCTAGGTGTTGACATAGGGATGAGCTACACCCAGTAAATACCTGGGTGTAGACATAGTGGTCAGCTACACCCAGTACATACCTGGGTACAGATATAGTGATGAGCTACACCCAGGACATACCAGGGAGTACACATAGTGATGAGCAACACCTCATATCTAACCTGGTGTAGACATAGTGATGAGCTACACCCAGTATATACCTGGGAGCAGACATAATGATGAGCTACACCCAGTCCATACCTGGGTGCAGACACTGTGATGAGCAACACCCAATACCTTACTTGGTGCAGACATAGTGATGAGCTACACCCAGTACATACCTGGGTGCAGACATAGTGATGAGCTACAGCCAACACATAGCTGGGTGCAGACATTGTGATGAGCAACATCTAGTACTTAACTTGGTGCAGACATAGTGATGAGCTACACCCAGGACATACCTGGGTGCAGACATAGTGATTTGCTACACGCAGTACATACCTGGATGCCGACATAGTTATAAGCTACACCCACTACATACCTGGGTGCCGATATAGTGATGAGCAACACCCAGTACCTAACTTGGTGCAGATACAGTGATGAGTTACATGCAGTACCTAACTTGGTGAGGCATAGTGATGAGCTACACCCGGTACATACCTGGGTGCAGAAATAATGATGAGCTACACCCGGTACATACCTGATTGCAGGCATAGTGATAAGCTGCACCTGATACATACCTGGGTGCAGACATAGTGATGAGCTCCACCCAGTGCATACCTGGGTGCAGACATAGTGATGAGCTACACCCATTACATGCCTGGATGCAGACAGTGATGAGCTTCATCCATGACATACCTGGGTGCAGAGATAATGATGGGCTACACCGGTACATACCTGATTGCAGGCATAGTGATGAGCTGCACCCGATACATACCTGGGTGCAGACATAGTGATGAGCTCCACCCAGTGCATACCTGGGTGCAGAAATAGTGTTGAGCTACACCCAATACATACATGGGTGCAGACATAGTGATGAACTACAACCAGGACATACCTGGGAGTACACATAGTGATGAGCAACACCTCATGTCTAACCTGGTGTAGACATAGTGATGAGCTACACCCAGTACATACCTGGGAGCAGACATAGTGATGAGCTACACCCAGTCCATACCTGGGTGCAGACACTGTGATGAGCAACACCCAGTACCTTACTTGGTGCAGACATATTGATGAACTACACCCAGTAAATACCTGGGTGCAGACATAGTGATGAGCTACAGCCAAAACATAGCTTGGTGTAGACATAGTGATGAGCAACATCCAGTACTTAACTTGGTGCAGACATAGTGATGAGCTACACCCAGCACATACCTGGGTGCAGATATAGTGATGTGCTACACCCAGTACATACCTGGGTGCAGACATAGTTATAAGCTACACCAACTACATATCTGGGTGCCGACATAGTGATGAGCAACATCCAGGACATACCTGGGTGCAGACATAGTGATTTGCTACACGCAGTACATACCTGGATGCCGACATAGTTATAAGCTACACCCACTACATACCTGGGTGCCGATATAGTGATGAGCAACACCCAGTACCTAACTTGGTGCAGATACAGTGATGAGTTACATGCAGTACCTAACTTGGTGAGGCATAGTGATGAGCTACACCCGGTACATACCTGGGTGCAGAAATAATGATGAGCTACACCCGGTACATACCTGATTGCAGGCATAGTGATAAGCTGCACCTGATACATACCTGGGTGCAGACATAGTGATGAGCTCCACCCAGTGCATACCTGGGTGCAGACATAGTGATGAGCTACACCCATTACATGCCTGGATGCAGACAGTGATGAGCTTCATCCATGACATACCTGGGTGCAGAAATAATGATGAGCTACACCCGGTACATACCTGATTGCAGGCATAGTGATGAGCTGCACCCGATACATACCTGGGTGCAGACATAGTGATGAGCTCCACCCAGTGCATACCTGGGTGCAGAAATAGTGTTGAGCTACACCCAATACATACATGGGTGCAGACATAGTGATGAACTACAACCAGGACATACCTGGGAGTACACATAGTGATGAGCAACACCTCATGTCTAACCTGGTGTAGACATAGTGATGAGCTACACCCAGTACATACCTGGGAGCAGACATAGTGATGAGCTACACCCAGTCCATACCTGGGTGCAGACACTGTGATGAGCAACACCCAGTACCTTACTTGGTGCAGACATATTGATGAACTACACCCAGTAAATACCTGGGTGCAGACATAGTGATGAGCTACAGCCAAAACATAGCTTGGTGTAGACATAGTGATGAGCAACATCCAGTACTTAACTTGGTGCAGACATAGTGATGAGCTACACCCAGCACATACCTGGGTGCAGATATAGTGATGTGCTACACCCAGTACATACCTGGGTGCAGACATAATTATAAGCTACACCAACTACATATCTGGGTGCCGACATAGTGATGAGCAACATCCAGTACCCAACTTGGTGCAGATACAGTGATGAGTTACATGCAGTACCTAACTTGGTGCAGGCAAAATGATGAGCTACACCCAGTACATACCTGGGTGCAGAAATAGTGATGAGCTACACCCGGTACATACCTGATTGCAGGCATAGTGATGAGCTGCACCCGGTACATACCTGGGTGCAGACATAGTGATGAGCTCCACCCAGTGCATACCTGGGTGCAGACATAGTGATGAGCTATACCCACTAGATACCTGGGTGCAAACATTGTGATGGGCAATATCCAGTACCTAATTTGGCACAGACATAGTGATGAGTTATATGTAGTACCTAACTTGGTACAGACATAGTGATGAACTACACCCAGTACATGCCTGGATGCAGACAAAGTGATGATCTATGCCTAGTATATACCTGGGTGCAGACATAGTGATGAGCTACACCCACTACATACCTGGGTGCAGACATAGTGATGAGGTACACCCAGTACATGCCTGTGTGCAGATACTGTGATGAGCCATACCTAGTACATGGCTGGGTGCAGACATAGTGATGAGCGACACTGAGTACATACCTTGGTGCAGACAAAGTGATGAGCTACACCCAGTACATACCTGTGTGCAGACATAGTGATCAGCTACACCCAGTACCTAACTTGGGGCAGACATAGTGATGAGTTCCACACAGTACATACTTATAGGCAGACATAGTGATGAGCTACACCCAGTACATACCTGGGTGCAGACATAGTGATGAGCTACACCCAGTACATACCTGGGGTGCAGAAATAGTCTTAAGCAACAGTCAGTACCTAACTTGGTGTGGACATAGTGACAAGCTACACCCAGTACAAACCTAGGTGCAGACATAGTGATGAGCTACACCCAGTATATACCTGCATGCAGACATAGTGATGAGATACACCCAGTACATACCTGGGAGCAGACATAGTGATGAGCTAAACCCAAAACATACCTGGGTGCAGACATAGTGATGAGCTACACCCACGACATACCTGGTGCCAAACATAGTGATGAGCTACACCCAGTACCTACCTGGGTGCAGACATACTGATGAGCTACACCCAGTACATGCCTGGGGGCAGACATAGTGATGAGCTACACCCAGTACATACCTGGGTGCAGATATAGTGATGAGTTTCACCCAGTACATACCTGGATGCAGATATAGTGATTAGCTGCAGCCAGTACATACCTGGGTGCAGAAATAGTGATGAGCTACACCCAGTACATACCAGAGAGCAGACATAATAATGAGCTATACCTAGTAAATACCTGAGTTCTGACATAGTGATGAGCTCACCCAGTACATACCTGGGTGCAAACATAGTGATGAGCTACACCCAGTACATGCCTGGGTGCAGACATAGTGATGAGCAGCACCCAGTACCTAACCTGCTGTTGACAAGGTGATGAGATACACCCAGTACCTAACATTTTGTAGACATAACGATGAACTATACCCAGTACATACCAGAGTGTGGGGATAGTGATGAGCTACTCCCTGTAAATATCTGGGTGCAGACAGTGATGAGCTACACCCAGTACATACCTGGTGGCAAACATAGTGATGAGCTACACCCAGTACATAACTGGGTGCAGACATAGTGATGAGCTATACCCAGTACATGCCTGGGGGCAGACATAGTGATGAGCTACACCCAGTACATACCTGGGTGCAGATATAGTGATGAGTTTCACCCAGTACATACCTGGATGCAGACACAGTGATTAGCTGCACCCAGTACATACCTGGGTGCAGAAATAGTGATGAGCTACACCCAGTACATACCTGGGTGCAGACATAGTGATGAGCAACACCCAGTACCCAACTTGGTGCAGACACAGTGATGAGTTACACGCAGTACCTAACTTGGTGCAAACATAGTGATGAGCTACATTCTGTACATATCTGGGTGCAGACATAGTGATGAGCTACACCTGCTGCATTAGTTGGTGCAGGCATAGTGATGAGCTACACCCAGTACATACCTGGGTGCAGACATAGTGATGAGCTACACCCAGTACATACCTGGGTGCAGACATAGTGATGAGCTACACCCAATACATACATGGGTGCAGACATAGTGATGAGCTACACCCAGAACATACCTGGGTACAGTCATAATGATGAGCTACACCCATGATACACCTGGGTGCAGACGCAGTGATGAGCTACATCCAGTACATACCTTGGTGCAGACATAGTGATGAGCTACACCCAGTATCTATCTTGGTGCAGACAAAGTGATGGGCTACACCCAATACATACCTGGGTGCAGATATAGTGATGAGCTACACCTAATACATACCTGGGTGCAGACATAGTGATGAGCTACACCCAGTACATACCTGGGTGCAGACATAGTGATGAGTTACATGCAGTATGTACCTGGGTGCAGACATTGTGATGTGCTACACCTAGTTCATACCTGGGTCCAGACATTGGATGAGCTACACCCAGTACATACCTGTGTGCAGGCATAGTGATGAGCTACACCCAGTACATACCTGCGTGCAGACATAGTGATTAGCTACACCCAGTACATACCTGGGTGCAGGCACAGTGATGAGCTACACCCAGTACATACCTGGGTGCAGACATACTGATGAGCTACACCCACGACATACCTGCTGACAAACATTGTGATAAGCTACACCCAGTACATACCTGGGTGCAGACATAGTGATGAGCTACACCCAGTACATGCCTGGGTGCAGACATAGTGATGAGCTACACCCAGTACATACCTGGGTGCAGATATAGTGATGAGTTTCACCCAGTACATACCTGGATGCAGACATAGTGATTAGCTACACCCAGTACATACCTGGGTGCCGACATAGTGATGAGCAACACCCAGTACCTAACTTGGTGTTGACATGGTGATGAGCTACACCCGGTACCTAACATTTTGCAGACACAGTGATGAGCTATACCAAGTACATACCAGGGTGTAGGGATACTGATGAGCTACTCCCTGTAAATAACTGGGTGCAGACATAGTGATGAGCTACACCCACTACATACCTGTATGCAGACAAAGTGATGAGCTACACCCAGTACATACCTGAGTGCTGACATAGTGATGAACTACACCCAATACATATGTGGGTGCAGACACAGTGATGAGCTACACCCAGTACATACCTGGGTGCAGATATAGTGATGAGTTTCACCCAGTACATACCTGGATGCAGATATAGTGATTAGCTGCAGCCAGTACATACCTGGGTGCAGAAATAGTGATGAGCTTCACCCAGTACATACCAGAGAGCAGACATAATAATGAGCTATACCTAGTAAATACCTGGGTTCTGACATAGTGATGAGCTCACCCAATACATACCTGGGTGCAGATATAGTGATGAGCTACACCTATTACATACCTGGGTGCAGACATAGTGATGAGTTACACCCAGTACATACCTGGGTGCAGACATAGTGATGAGTTACATGCAGTATGTACCTGGGTGCAGACTGTGCTACACCTAGTTCATACCTGGGTCCAGACATTGGATGAGCTACACCCAGTACATACCTGTGTGCAGGCATAGTGATGAGCTACACCCAGTACATACCTGCGTGCAGACATAGTGATTAGCTACACCCAGTACATACCTGGGTGCAGGCACAGTGATGAGCTACACCCAGTACATACCTGGGTGCAGACATACTGATGAGCTACACCGACGACATACCTGCTGACAAACATTGTGATAAGCTACACCCAGTACATACCTGGGTGCAGACATAGTGATGAGCTACACCCAGTACATGCCTGGGTGCAGACATAGTGATGAGCTACACCCAGTACATACCTGGGTGCAGATATAGTGATGAGTTTCACCCAGTACATACCTGGATGCAGACATAGTGATTAGCTACACCCAGTACATACCTGGGTGCAGAAATAGTCATGAGCTACGCCCAGTACATACCTGAGTGCAGACATAATAATGAGCTATACCCAGTAAATACCTAGGTGCTGACATAGTGATAAGCTCACCCAGTACATACCTAGGTGCAAACGTAGTGATGAGCTACACCCAGTACATGCCTGGGTGCCGACATAGTGATGAGCAACACCCAGTACCTAACTTGGTGTTGACATGGTGATGAGCTACACCCGGTACCTAACATTTTGCAGACACAGTGATGAGCTATACCAAGTACATACCAGGGTGTAGGGATACTGATGAGCTACTCCCTGTAAATATCTGGGTGCAGACATAGTGATGAGCTACACCCACTACATACCTGTATGCAGACAAAGTGATGAGCTACACCCAGTACATACCTGAGTGCTGACATAGTGATGAACTACACCCAATACATATGTGGGTGCAGACACAGTGATGAGTTACACCCAGTACACACATGGGTGAAGACATAGTAATGAGATACACCCACTACATACCTGGGTGTAGACATAGTGATCAGCTACACCCACTACCTACCTGGGTGCCGACACAGTGATGAGCTACACGCAGTACACACCTAGGTGCAGACATAGTGATGAGGTACACCCAGTACATGCCTGGGTGCAGATATTGTGATGAGCCATACCTAGTACATGGCTGGGTGCAGACATAGTGATGAGTGACACCGAGTACATACCTGGGTGCAGACAAAGTGATGAGCTACACCAAGTACATACCTGGGTGCCGACAGTGATAAGCTACACCCAGTACATAACTTGGGGCAGACATAGTGATGACCTCCACACATTACATAATTCTGGGCAGACATAGTGATGAGCTACACCCACTACATACCTGGGTGCAGACATAGTGATGAGCTACACCCAGTACATACCTGGGGTGCAGAAATAGTATTAAGCAACAGTCAGTACCTAATTTGGTGGGGACATAGTGATAAGCTATACCCAGTGCATACCTAGGTGCAGACATAGTGATGAGCTACATCCAGTATATACCTGCATGCAGACATAGTGATGAGCTATGCCCAGTACATACCTGGGAGCAGACATAGTGATGAGTTACACCCAAAACATACCCGGGTGCAGACATAGTGATGAGCAACACCCCTATCTAACCTGGTGCAGACATTGTGCTGAGCTACACCCTGTACATACCTGGGTGCAGACATAGTGATGAGCTACACCCACTACATACCTGGGTGCAGACATAATGATGAGTAACTCCCAGTAGCCAACTTGGTGCAGACACAGTGATGAGTTCAACCCAGTACCTAACTTGGTGCAAACATAGTGATGAGCTACATTCCGTACATATCTGGGTGCAGACATAGTGATGAGCTACAACTGCTGCATAACTGGGTGCAGGCATGGTGATGAGCTACGCCCGGTACATACCTGGGTGCAGACATAGTGATGAGCTACACCCAGTACATACCTGGGTGCAGACATACTGATGAGCTACACCCACGACATACCTGGTGGCAAACATTGTGATAAGCTACACCCAGTACATACCTGGGTGCAGACAGAGTGATGAGCTACACCCAGTACATGCCTGGGTGCAGACATAGTGATGAGCTACACCCAGTACATACCTGGGTGCAGATATAGTGATGAGTTTCACCCATTACATACCTGGATGCAGACATAGTGATTAGCTACACCCAGTACATACCTGGATGCAGAAATAGTTATGAGCTACACCCAGTACATACCTGAGTGCAGACATAATAATGAGCTATACCCAATAAATACCTGGGTGCTGACATAGCGATAAGCTCACCCAGTACATACCTGGGTGCAAACATAGTGATGAGCAACACCCCTATCTAACCTGGTGCAGACATTGTGCTGAGCTACACTTTGTACATACCTGGGTGCAGACACAGTGATGAGCTACACCCAGTGCATACTTGGGTGCAGACATTGTGATGAGCTACACCCAGTACATATCTGGACGCAGACATGATGATGAGCTACACCCAATACATACCTGGGTGCAGGTATAGTGATGAGCTACACCCAGTACATACCTGCATGCAGACATAGTGATGAGCTACACTCAGTACATACCTGGGTGCAGACATAGTGTTGAGCTACACCTAGTACATACCTGGGTGCAGACACAGTGATGAGCTACACCCAGTACATACCTGCACGCAGACATAGTAATGAGATACACCCAGTACATATCTGGATGTAGACATAGTGATGAGCTCACCCAGTACATACCTGTGTGCAGACATAGTGATGAGCTACACCCAGTAAATTCCTGGGTGCAGACATACTGATGAGCTACACCTAGTACATTCCTGGCAATCGCAGTGATGAGCTACACCCAGTACATACCTGAGTGCAGACATAGTGATAAGCTACACCCATTACATGCCTGGGTGCAGACATACTGATGAGCGACATCCATAACACACCTGGCTAGAGACATAGTGATGAACTACATCCAGTACATACCCAGGTGTAGACATAGTGGTCAGCTACACCCTGTACATACCTGGGAGCAGATATAGTGATGAGCTACACCTAGGACATAACTGGGCGTACACATAGTGATGAGCAACACCTTGTATCTAACTTGTTGCAGACATAGTGGTGAGCTACACCCAGTACATACCTGGGAGCAGACATAGTGATGAGCTACACCCAATACATACCTGGGTGCAGACATAGTGATGAGCTACACCCAGTCCATACCTGGGTGCAGACATAGTGATGAGCTATACCCAGTACATACCTGGGAGTAGACATAGTGATCATCTATACCCATTACATACCTGGGTGTAGACATAGTGATGAGCTACACCCAGTACCTATCTTGTTGCAGACATAGTGATGAGCTACACCCAATACATATCTGGGAGTAGACATAGTGATGAGCTACACCCAGTACACACTTGGGTGAAGACATAGTAATGAGATACACCCACTACATACCTGGGTGTAGACATAGTGATCAGCTACACTCACTACCTACCTGGGTGCCGACACAGTGATGAGCTACACGCAGTACACACCTGGGTGCAGACATAGTGATGAGGTACACCCAGTACATGCCTGAGTGCAGATATTGTGATGAGCCATACCTAGTACATGGCTGGGTGCAGACATAGTGATGAGTGACACCGAGTACATACCTGGGTGCAGACAAAGTGATGAGCTACACCCAGTACATAACTTGGGGCAGATATAGTGATGACCTCCACACAGTACATAATTCTGGGCAGACATATTGATGAGCTACACCCACTACATACCTGGGTGCAGACATAGTGATGAGCTACACCCAGTACATACCTGGGGTGCAGAAATAGTATTAAGCAACAGTCAGTACCTAATTTGGTGGGGACATAGTGATAAGCTATACCCAGTGCATACCTAGGTGCAGACATAGTGATGAGCTACATCCAGTATATACCTGCATGCAGACATAGTGATGAGCTATGCCCAGTACATACCTGGGAGCAGACATAGTGATGAGTTACACCCAAAACATACCCGGGTGCAGACATAGTGATGAGCAACACCCCTATCTAACCTGGTGCAGACATTGTGCTGAGCTACACCCTGTACATACCTGAGTGCAGACATAGTGATGAGCTACACCCAGTACATACCTGGGTGCAGACATAGTGATGAGCAACACCCAGTACCCAACTTGGTGCAGACACAGTGATGAGTTACACGCAGTACCTAACTTGGTGCAGACATAGTGATGAGCTACATTCAGTACATATCTGGGTGCAGACATAGTGATGAGCTACACCTGGTACATACCTGGGTGCAGACATAGTGATGAGCTACACCTGGTACATACCTGGGTGCAGACATAGTGATGAGCTACACCCAGTACATACCTGGGTGCAGACATAGTGATGAGCTACACCCAGTACATACCTGGGTGAAGACATAGTGATGAGCTACACCCAGTACATGCCTGGGTGCAGACATAGTGATGAGCTACACCCAGTACATACCTGGGTGCAGATATAGTGATGAGTTTCACCCATTACATACCTGGATGCAGACATAGTGATTAGCTACACCCAGTACATACCTGGATGCAGAAATAGTTATGAGCTACACCCAGTACATACCTGAGTGCAGGCATAATAATGAGCTATACCCAATAAATACCTGGGTGCTGACATAGCGATAAGCTCACCCAGTACATACCTGGGTGCAAACATAGTGATGAGCAACACCCCTATCTAACCTGGTGCAGACATTGTGCTGAGCTACACTTTGTACATACCTGGGTGCAGACACAGTGATGAGCTACACCCAGTGTATACTTGAGTGCAGACATTGTGATGAGCTACACCCAGTACATATCTGGACGCAGACATGATGATGAGCTACACCCAATACATACCTGGGTGCAGGTATAGTGATGAGCTACACCCAGTACATACCTGCATGCAGACATAGTGATGAGCTACACTCAGTACATACCTGGGTGCAGACATAGTGTTGAGCTACACCTAGTACATACCTGGGTGCAGACACAGTGATGAGCTACACCCAGTACATACCTGCACGCAGACATAGTAATGAGATACACCCAGTACATATCTGGATGTAGACATAGTGATGAGCTCACCCAGTACATACCTGTGTGCAGACATAGTGATGAGCTACACCCAGTAAATTCCTGGGTGCAGACATACTGATGAGCTACACCTAGTACATTCCTGGCAATCGCAGTGATGAGCTACACCCAGTACATACCTGAGTGCAGACATAGTGATGAGCTACACCCATTACATGCCTGGGTGCAGACATAGTGATGAGCGACATCCACAACACACCTGGCTAGAGACATAGTGATGAACTACATCCAGTACATACCTAGGTGTAGACATAGTGGTCAGCTACACCCTGTACATACCTGGGTGCAGATATAGTGATGAGCTACACCTAGGACATAACTGGGCATACACATAGTGATGAGCAACACCTCGTATCTAACTTGTTGCAGACGTAGTGGTAAGCTATACCTGGGAGCAGACATAGTGATGAGCTACACCCAATACATACCTGGGTGCAGACATAGTGATGAGCTACACCCAGTCCATACCTGGGTGCAGACATAGTGATGAGCTATACCCAGTACATACCTGGGAGTAGACATAGTGATCATCTATACCCATTACATACCTGGGTGTAGACATAGTGATGAGCTACACCCAGTAGTTATCTTGTTGCAGACATAGTGATGAGCTACACCCAGTACATATCTGGGAGTAGACATAGTGATGAGCTACACCCAGTCCATACCTGGGTGCAGACACTGCGATGAGCAACACCCAGTACCTTACTTGGTGCAGACATAGTGATGAGCAACATCCAGTACTTTACTTGGTGCAGACACAGTGAAGAGCTACACCCAGTACATACCTGGGTACAGACATAGTGATGAGCTACACCCAGTACCTACCTGGGGTGCAGAAATAGTCTTAAGCAACAGTCAGTACCTAATTTGGTGTGGACATAGTGATAAGCTACACGCAGTACATACCTAAGTGCAGACATAGCGATGAGATACATCCAATACATACCTGGGAGCAGACATAGTGATGAGCTACACCCAAAACATACCTGGGTGCAGACATAGTGATGAGCAACACCCTGTATCTAACCTGGTGCAGTCAATGTGCTGATACACCCAGTACATACCTTGGTGCAGAGATAGTGATGAGCTACACCCACTACATACCTGGGTGCAGACATAGTGATGAGGAACTTCCAGTACCCAACTTGGTGCAGACACAGTGATGAGTTCAATGCAATACCTAACTTGGTGCAGACATAGTGATGAGCTACATTCAGTACATATCTGGATGCAGACATAGTGATGTGCTACACATGATGCATAACTGTGTGCAGGCATAGTGATGAGCTACTCCCGGTACATACCTGTGTGCAGACATAGTGATGAGATTCACCCATGACATACCTGGGTGCAGAAATAGTGATGAACTACACCCAGTACATACCTGGGTGCAGACATAGTGATGAGCGACATCCACAACACACCTGGGTGGAGACATAGTGATGAACTATATCTATATAGTTAGATATATATCACTATATCACAAAGCCAGTGTGCCGAACAGTCACAACCCTTAAGACTAAACAACACACCTGATACACTTGTAATAGGTGACTCTATCGTCAGGCACACTGACGTCCCGCTCACCAGGCTGAACAAGGAGAGAGTCACGGTGAGCAGCCTGTCGGGCGCTAGGATCCGCCACATAACACAAGCACTCAGGTCACTCCAAGGCAAGTACAAATATGACTCAGTCATTGTCCATGCTGGTGTGAATGACCTGAGACGTACCTCCCTGGACTACATGAAAAGAGACATAAAGGAGCTCTCTGAGCATGTAGCCCAGGCTGGTATGACCCTGACCTTGAGTAGCATCTTACCCTCACCAAGAATGATGCCACAATATGAAGACAAGATGATCAATTTCAACAATTGGCTTAAGTATTGGTGTCATTCAAAGGGGATCCAATGCCTGTCAGCTTGGGATGATATGCTCGACAAGCCACGATGCTTCACTAGGGACGGCTTGCACCTGTCACCCCTGGGCTTTCGGATATTGGCAAAGGCTCTTGCTACCCCCATAGTGCCTTTTTTAGGCAAGGCTCAAAAGACAAACCCACCTCCATAGGTATCACAAGGGATAAGAAACTAACAGTAATGCTACTCAACGCCAGAAGTCTAAACCTCAAGATGCACGCACTCGAAACTCTCCTTAGCATGGAGAACATCGATATCTGTGCAGTAACAGAAACCTGGTTCAGGGCTCCCGAGAGCACCCCAGCACTACCAGGTTATACCTCATACCATGCTTTTCGGCCCCAAAACTTGGACAGAACCACAAAAGGAGGGGGAGTATCGATATTCATCAAAGATACCCACACCTCCAGGTTGGTGGCAAAGCACGAAGCATCAGAGACTATCCATGTGCAACTAACAGTGGGTAAAACTGCCTTCCAGTTTATAGCCTGCTACAGACCACCCTCCCAAACCCAGGAACCCCACTCAGCCTTTCTGAGAACACTGGAAAATATGAAGGTCTCTCCAAACACCATTATATTGGGCGACTTCAACTACCCAAACATAGACTGGGAGCATTACTCTAGCTCCAACACCCTAGCCCAAAGGTTCCTAGAATTTATAAACTCAAATGCTATGGAACAACTTGTTACCACTCCCACAAGAGGGGAAAACATACTGGACCTGATCATCACCAACATGGGGACTCTATGCTCCAGACCAGAAGTGTATCCCTCACTGGTAAGATCAGACCATAAACTAATCTCACTGGATATTCACATCCCAACCCCACCCCCTGCCCAGAAAACCACAGTGAAAAACTTCTCTAAAGCAAATTTCACACTCCTCAAAACCGAGGTGGAATCATTCAAAGTCCCCGGGCCTGTGGAAAATACTGCCCAGACCGCAGAATCCTTTATAAACGCATTCTATGAACACCTTCAGGAATGCATGGATCATGCGATCCCAAATAAAACCAAGACCCAATCCTCCAAAGGCAGACGCTCTGTCTGGTGGACCCCAGCCATAAACAAACTATACAATAGAAGGAGGAAGCTACTAAATGATAGAGCAAAATCCTAAAAAGGGAAGGCATCACTGATCAGTATTAGCAAAAAACTACGGGCACTCATAAAATTGTCTAAGGCCAGCTTCGAGAGAAAAATTGCACAGGACACTAAGGATAATCACAAGGCTTTCTTTAGTTATGTTAGGAACCTGGGTGGTAATTCCCAGATATGCTCAGAATTAGTCCAAAATGACAAAAAATACACTGAACCCACAGACATTGCCAACATCCTAGCTGACAGGTTCAGCGCAAACTTCTCCCCCCCTCCCTACCAAAAGGGTAAATATCTATCCCAGCAGAGTGCTGCCCAACTGACATCTCAGATGCTCAGGTAAGAGCCGCCCTCTCCAAAGCAAAAAACACAGCATCAATGGAACCAGACGGTGTCCCGGGCTGCATCCTACATGTACTCCAAGAAGAGCTAAACCCAAACATAAAACTACTGTTCATTCTCAGCCTTACTACAGGATATGTGCCCAAAGAGTGGCGTACAGCAACAGTGGCCCCTCTCCATAAAGGTGGTGTCTCAACGGATCCTGGAAACTATCACCCTATAAGCCTGACTAGCTTGGTCTGCAAAGTTATGGAAAGGATCATCGTGGACCTCATAAATAAAGATATTGGGGACCTACAGACACTGGATCCTACCCAGTTCGGCTTTGTTAAGGGCAGATCCTGCCTCTTAAACCTGGTTGATTTCTTTGAGACAATCACCAAGGCCATTGACGAGGGGAAGGTGGTCCACACAGCCTACCTGGACCTCGCAAAAGCCTTCGATACAATACCCCACTCGGGCATTATAGATAAGCTCACCAGCTTAAATATAAACCCCTATGTCACTAGATGGATTGCAAACTGGCTCAAGGACAGAACCCACATGGTTAGAATTGCTGGAGCCATGTCAGACTCCAAACCAGTTACAAGTGGTGTCCCACAAGGCTCAGTCCTCAGACCTCTCTTGTTCGGTATATATTTCTCGGAGGTACAGGCCAACACGGAAGGACTGTGGCTGACCAAGTTCGCAGATGACTGCAAACTGGGTGCCATAATCTACTCTCCAGCCGACACAAGCATCCTCCAAAAGGGCCTCATAGAAACAGACAACTGGTGCCAGAGCCATGGCCTCAAGCTAAATGCCAAAAAGTGTATAGTCATCCCCTTTGGCAAAAACAAAGTGCCCACAAATTACCACATAGGTGGTAATCCATTAAGTACAGAAGAAGTAATTAGGGACCTGGGGACCCAAGTTGATAGCAATCTCTCATTTGACAACCACGTGGCCAAAGTGGTTAGAAAAACATTTTATATAGCCCACCTAATCATGAAGGGATTCACATGTAGATCAGGGGAGGTCATCGTGCCTCTTTACTCATCCCTCATCAGGCCCATAATTGAGTACAATGCCCCTTTTGGATGTACCTTACCAGACACCTGCAGCAACTGGAAAGACCCCAAAAGTACCTCACCAAGAGGATCAAAGGGCTCAAACAGATGCCATATGCTGCCCGGTTAAAGAAACTTCAGCTCTACTCAGTGGCATACTGCCTGTTCAGAGGCGATCTATGCCTGATGTATAAAGCCATGTCCAACCCGGAATTAATGGACATGCTGCACCTCAGAAAATCCAAATCCCATCGAGCTACATGCTCGAGAGACTTGAACCTCAGCACTGAAATAAATAGGACATGCTGGAGGGACAGATTCATAACCCAGAGGCTCCCTTCACTCTGGAATAAAATCCCAGTCCAGGTTAGGCAGAGTCCCTCATTGACTCTCTTCAAGAGGAATCTTGATGAGTGGATGGGAGATCGTAGGTTTACCCCGGGTATCACTTCTGTGTCACTGTTAGACAGAGGCAGAGTATACTAACCTCAAAAAATGGCATAGCAAAATTAATTTAAAATGGGTGGCGAAAGCCAAACACATTCTGGCTAGGCTTATAAATGCCCTAGGGCAGATAGCCTAGTATGAACCTATGAACCTATGAATTACATCTAGTACATACCTAGGTGCAGACATTGTGATGAGCTACACTCAGTAAATACCTGGGTGTAGACATAGTTGTCAGCTACACCCAGCACATACGTGGGTGCAGACATAGTGATTAGCTACACCCAGTACATATCTGGGTGCAGATATAGTGATGAGCTACACCCAGTACATACCTGAGTGTGGACATAGTGATGAGATTCACCCAGTACCTTACTTGGTGCAGACATAGTGATGAGCTATGCCCTTTACCTAACTTGGTGCAGACATTGCATTCTTCTGGGGGCAAAGGAAAGTGAAATACTTGGGAGTTTGGCTATAAGAGGATGTAATGCAGGTAGCTAATGATATGTGGGAAGACATGGTGTGAAAAATATATAGTAGTCTGATGGAATGGAAAAAAAGAAGTTATGTCTTACCATTACGTTCCATCTGAGTTGTTGATCTTCTTCCAGTCATCACTGATGGGTTCGGTTCTGAGCCCTCAGTACCAATTCGGCCTTATACCAAGCTTGCCTGCACCAAAATCTCTTGAGCTAAGCTGCTACCCACAATGCCCTTTACTCACTTACCTCCTATCGAGTTTGCATGCAACATATAGAATAAGAAATAAGTCAGAGGCCATCTCTGCACAGAAACCCTAATACACCACAAAGACCCACAAGATCCACCAGGAACCTTAGGAGGGGGTCGGTGGGTGGGTGTAAAGACTGGAAGAAGATCAACAACTCAGATGGAATGTTATAGTAAGACATAACTTCTTTATATGAAGTTGTTAATCTTCTTCTTATTCATCACAGATGGGACTGAGTCCCCAGCTACTTGGAGAACCTGGGTGGCCTTTATGGAAGAACATTCATGAGAACCATTGAACCAAAGGTTGCTCCTCCCCTGGAGATCAGATCCAATTTGTAATGCTTGATAAAAGTGTGGGGCTTAGCCCAAATGGCAGCTGCACAAATGTCATCCATGGAGGTCCTAGAGCGGAAGGCAACAGATGCTGCAATAGCCCTAGTTCAATGAGCTTTGATTTGTCCAGGCTTAGATCCTTCCGTAAGTGAATATGTGAAGGCAATGCAATCCCTGAACCATTTAGACAAAGTAACTTTCGATACTGCGCCTCCCATTCTAGGACCCACAAAGGAAATGAAAAGCTGGTCCAACTTGCGAAAGGATTTAGTTCTGTCCAGATAGAAACGTTATTGTCTATGAAAATCCAAGGAATGTAGGCAGTATTCTCCCCTTGTTAGAGTAATTTGGGCAAAACACAGGGAGCTCAATGGACTGGTTAATCAAAAAATCAGAAACCACTTTGGGGAGAAAGGATGGGTTAGTATGAAGTGATACTCTGTCCTTATGAAAGATCAGATAAGGGCTCTTGATACATAATACTTGTAATTCAGAAATTCTTCTGGCTGACGTTATAGCCACCAAAAATAAGGATTTCCATGACAGAAATTTTAGATCACATGTCACAGCCGGCTCAAAAGGAGGCAGAGAAAGAGACTGCAGAACCCAGGACAGATTCCATGCCTCCACTGGCTGTCTGATGGGAGGCCAGCTGTGGAAAATACCCTTGAGGAAGGTCTTGCAAAGGCGAGAGGAAATAAGTGGCACTCCATCAGACCTGTTATGAAAGTTGGAAACAGTTGCTAGATGGACTTGAATGGTGGAAGCTGAGGCCACATTGTTGAACAGTTCAGCCAGATAATGAAGAATAGTGGCTACAGGGGTTGAAAATGGGTCTAGCTTCTGATTACATGACCAAATAGATAATCTTTTCTATTTGTCCCTGTAAAGTGTCCTGGTGGATGGTTTATGAGAGGCCAAGATAATATCATGGATGGGTGAGGAGAAGGTTTCCTGCATGGCAACTAACGGAAGTGGAGAAACCAAGCTGTCAGCTTGAGAGTGGACAGATTCAGGTGAGTCAGCCCTTGTGGGTGAGATATGAGGTCCTGATGAGTGTCTAGGATCCAAGGAGGTTGTAACAGATGAGGTTGAAGGAAGAGAAACCACACTTGACGAGGCCAGAATGGGGCAATGAGGATCACTTTGCTTCTCAACTGAATAGCTTTCCTTAGAACAAGGGGAATTAGAGGAATCAGAGGATAAGCATAAAGGAGACCCGTGGGCCAATCATGGAACAAAGCATTTCTCGGTGACTCCCCAAGAGGGGGAAAGAGGGCAAAGTATCTGCTGCACTTTGTGATTGATGGAGAGGTGAAAAGGTCACAGCATGGCTGGCCCCAATGGCTGAAAATTTCCACCGCCACACTCGGGTTGAGAGACCACTCATGAGGATGAAGACTGCATCTGCTCAGCCTGTCCACAATCATATTGGAGCTCCCCGGGATATGAGTTGTGATCAGAAAGCGGTTGGAAGCTATCACCCACTGCCAGATTCTCATGGCTTTGCAACATAGGGGGTACGATTTGGTCCCTCCCTGTTTGTTTATGTACCAGACCATGGACATGTTGTCCGACTGGACAGCAATCATTCTGGACAGAAGGAGCAGATGAAAAGCTTGCAATGCCAATAGCACGCTCTTAACTCCAGGACATTGATATGCAAGTTGACCTCTACATCAGACCACATTCCTTGGACTTACTTTTCCTGGAAGTGGCCCCCCACCCCATCAGGGAAGCATCCGTGGTCATGGTGGTGCTGGGCTGGGGAGACTGGAAGGGGCAACACCAAAGATTTTCATCCGTACTCATCCACCAGAGGAGATCTAATTTTCAAGTGTTGGTGATGAGAATCTGTGAGCTCAGGGGTGAAGATTGGGTATCCACTTGGCCTGAAGGAGCCATTGCAGTAATCTCATGTGTAGACTGGCTAAGGGAACTATAAGGATGGCTGCAGCCATAGATCCTAAGGCTTGGAGGGCTTCCCTTGCAGACACCTTTCTTTGACAGAGTATCACTTGAACTTGTGCTCTTAGTCTCTGAAGCCTGTGGAGAGGAAGTGAGATCAGGCTTGACTGGGTGTTGAATATTGCCCCTATGAATTCCAGTTGTTGTGAGGGTTGAAGGTTGGATTTCTCCCAGTGTATAGTGATGTCTAGTGACTCCCCTAGAACCAGGGTGTAGTGGAGGGCCCTGACCAGAAGACGCTTGTTGGGGGTGGAGAGGATCCAATTGTCTAGGTATGGAAACACCTGGAATCCCTGAAGTCTCGATGAGCTGTTACCACTGCAAGGCATTTTCGTGAACACTCTGAGGGCCATTGAGAGACCGAAAGGCAGGGCTCTGAATTGGTAGTGATTGGTTCCCAACCAGAAGTGAAGGAGGCTCCTGGAGCACTTGTCTCTCTTGATATGGTAATACGCATTCCGGAGATCAAATGAGCAAATCCACACACCCTCCCACAGAAATGGGAGGAATGTTTGAATCATGACCATGTGGAATTTGGTCTGAACTACCGATTTGTTTGGTTGGCTGAAATCCAGAATGAGCCTCCAGTCCCGTTTTCTTTGGCACCAAAAAGAATTTTGAGTAGAACCCTGATCCACACTGATCTGGGGGGGGGGGACCTGTTGGATGTCTCGTTTTTGACATAGCTTTCATATTTTGGAAGCTGCCTCCTCCTTTGACTGGATGGAACATCGGTAAGGGATTTTGGAGGTCTTGGATAAGCTATTAGGGGAATATGGTAGCCTCTGGTAATGATTCTCTGCATCCACTGATCATTTGTAATGGAGAGCCAGGCAGCTTGGTGCAGAAAAAAACGCACCCGATTGCTTCCAGAGGAAAGCAATTGGGCAGCACCTCAGGAGCACTGATATGGTCTACCAGAGAAATAATCTCTGGAGCCCTGGGTCCAGGGACCCCCTCTGCCCCAAAAGGGACATCTTCCATTATTGGAACCTCCTCTGTCTCTGGAGGAGTCCTCACCATGTGTCATCTCAGAAAGGACCTTGAGACTTCTTGTGCCACATCTTCCCACTCCTCTGATTCCTGGAGAAGGAACACTGAGGTTTGGAAAAGTGTAAGCCAATAGCAGACAAGGTCTTCCCGTCTTGCTTGCACCTGGCTAATGTATCCTTGACCTTAGCACCGAACACAGCTGATGGCTGGATAGGGGCATTTAGAAAGGAAGACTTGAGGGAGACCGCGAGGTCACAAATATGCATCCAGGTGTGGCGTCTCATGACTATGCCTGCATCCGCAGCTCTAGCTGCTCCTTCGGTTGTGTGTGACAGCAACCTCATGGATGAATTAGATATTGATTCTAGGGTGGCAAGTTGGGAAGCAACCTTATCTCATGCTCCATCTGATACTTGGCCCTTGAGGGTTCCAGAGAGTCGGAGATAGGATCTCTCTGCAGCCTCGTAAAATGTGCCAAAAAGTTCAGAAACTGTAAAGGTCGCTGATGCAAAAACTCACTTCCCTAACCTGTCCACTGCCTGGGATTCTCTGTTGGGTGGGTGAACAGCAGGACTCTCTTCTGCAAGGTCCATTTTCATGGCTGCCATCACCACCATAGTGTCCACTGGCAAACCTCTAGATCAATGGGGTTGATCCTCTGGAGGGGAGAGTACCTTGTCTGATCTCCCGGGAATGGCCTCAATGGAGTCAGGGTTCTTCCATGCCTGTTGCACGGTGAGTTTAACCAACTCATCGGCAGGGGGGTCACCCAAGAAGAAGAGGGCCGAGAGCGAAAGGCCTGCAGGAATATGGATTCCTCCGAGGAAGGGTTAGAGGACTTCCAGTCACCCCTCTGTTTCAAGATCTCCATGATGTCTCCAAAGGAGTGACCATGGGAACCCTTCCCCATCATCGTGGTCCATATCTTCCATGAGGTACTCCTCTGGGGAGTCCATGTGTTTCCTCTTACACACCCGTTTCTGAGGCGATTCTTTGGTGGGAGCATCCGAAGAAGACTCAGAAAGGGAAATACCCTGGATAGGGGTTTCCTGGGCGTTGTGCTCCCGGATTCCTGGGGGGGTGGCCTTTGACAGCTGTGGCTCAGAAGGAACTGGGGGAATAACCAACAGAGGAGGCTTGCTAGAAGCAAGCACCCTCTCCATCACCGGGAAAGTGGGCCCACCCGAAGAGGAGTGGGAGCCCAGAACCAAAGAAGACAAAATCGGAACCAAGGTCACACCCCGCTCCAGATGGTCTGCCCCTGGGGACTGAGCCTCAAGCAGACTCGGAGTGGTAGTCACCCTCAGATCTGAAGTCGGGGCCAACAATACCATCGGAACTGAGACCGAAACCATAGGTTCCACCCCCCCCAAGCATGAGATTGAGGAAGGGTGGGTTCCGACAGAACCGACACCCAGAGGGGTCTTGGGGGCTCAGACAGTGTCATTGTCAGTGCTAAGGAAGGGAGTCCTCTAGAAAGAGTTGGATAAATGAGCCTTGGAACCGAGGGATCCAAGGGAGGAGAATAAGTAGGGGTTGCTGGAGTAATAGACCCAAAGCCTAGAGTGGGATAGGGTCTAGACGGATTTGAAATTCCCCTGGCGGTCAACAGCTGGTCAAAAAGGTGCACCACATCCAATTCGGAAAGGCTCCTGGTGGATCTCACCGATGCCCCTGAAGGGGAATCAGGCCAGTCCAAAAAGGGGCTGCAGGTTTGTCCGGTAAACACGTCCACAGTCAATGAATATCAGGCCCGTGGTATATCACAGAACAGCACCAATGCTTCCAATTTCGAACCCAGCAACAATGGTATGGTTGGAGCCATGAACAGGCTTGGAGCTAAGGTTACAACAGGGGTGGATGACAAAAACGGTTCTGAGGAAGTTGTCGGAACTGATATTGGAGCAGAAATGGGCATTGTCAGTGCCGTGACAGAAACAGATAAGCTGATCGGAACTGAGGCAGTAGACAGTGCCACAGTCGTTGGTGTCGGGGTGGGTGCCGACGAGGTGACCTCGGTAAGCTTTGCTGGAGCCAAGCTCAGAGCCGATGTAGTAGTCAGAACCGAGGAGGCAGAACGGTGCTCTGAGGAGGACTTATGGGCCTTGTGTTTATGACTTTTACCTCTGTCACTGGCTGGTGAAGAGTGGTCCGAGTGAGGATGTTTCTTGTCCACAGAAGGAGGGGATGAGACCTCCATCACAGAAATAGCCTCTGAAAAAGGTGAAGCAAGTAGGCCCTTCAAAATCAGTTTGTTACGATGTTCATTCAGCATTCGCTGACTGAAGCTAACATAAATATCACATGGGGGTTTTGCTGACAAATGCAGAACCCCCAAACAGTACACACACTCTTCATGGAGGTCACTATTCGGCAGTTTACCACTGCAAGAAGAGCAGTGTTTTAACCCCGTAGTTCCCTTCTTTTCAGACATCCCAGAACACACCCTCACATAAAAGGGAAAGAGTGAGGAAAGTGGAGGAAATGAAGAAGAAAGAGAGGAAATACCAACAATGGTAATAAGATACTACAAGGGTAGAAAGTTAGAAAATACCAACAATGGTAAGAAAGAGATACCTGTGGGTAGAGCTGAAACAATATAGGTATCAAGAACAGATTATAAACAGAAAAAAAATGTTTACAAAAACTTGTAAATGTATCAGAAAAAAATCACTTAGCTGGAGAGCTCGGTAAAAACCTGCTATATGGCTGCACAGCAAACGAGATCTGAGGTAACTGAGCAAAGGGCATTGTGGGTAGCAGCTTAGCTCGAGAGTTTTTGGTGCATGCAAGCTTGGTATGAGGCCGACTCGGTTCCAAGGGCTCGGAACTGAACCCATCAGTGATGAATAGGAAGAAGATTAACAACTTCAGATTGTTATTTATGAATGAATAGGGAAACTGTCCTGGCACCACTAGCTGGGAGTGGCTTATGTTTATCAACCAGTGTATAAGCTGTGACACACAATGAAAAATGAAATAAAAACCTTATTTTAGGAGTCTAGAAGGGAGAGTGTAAAATTGGAAAAGTTAATATTACTGAAGGAGCAAGGAAGACTAGGACACTTGAATCTGGAAGATTCTTTCAAATCCACCAATATTAGACTGTTATATTTAACTCAGCCATACAACTATGAGGTCAGATGGAAAATGAAGACAGGAAACAAAGGGTTGGAAGCAGCTGGGTTAAGTAAAGAGGTCGGGTCATGCTAAAGGACAGCGATATGCCCAATAAATATGGATTAAGCTATATTGAGGGTTTTGTCCACAGAACATTTGAAACAAAAGGCCTGAAATATTGGGAGTAATAGGTTGTGTCTATAGGCTATGTTAATGAAGTTAGAGGTGCCAAAAAAGGGAAATCAAATAGGCCCCCTCCATAGGAACGGCAATAAAATTTAAAAAAAAAATCAGGTACTGGGACCAGTTATGGACAGAATAGGATATAATGCCTTGGGAGGAAACTAAGCAAATTTATCAACTACAGGAGAAGTATATATTAGCATAACTGGGTCTATCAGTAGAATGAAGAAAAACAGTAAGAAAAGGCAGTGATTATCATTTGAAACCACCTTTAGTTCAACTCCTGGTGGAAGCAGGGACAGAGAGAGCAAAGAAGGTAAAAAGTACAGTTGTGTACCTACCATAAATGTAGATGTTCGAGTGTATTCACTGTTGCAGTCATTACACTTGGGTTATCCTGCTGGCAAGGCTACCCGCAATTGGCCTGAATTCCAAAGTCCTGGTCCAGTGTCGGTTGCTGTTGCCTCTTCCCTGACGTCAGTGCACCATGGGTATATAAGATGCAGTCAACGCCATTTTCTTCAGTTTTTCTTGCCCCAGATGTCAGATGCCCCCAAAAGGGTAGGCTAAAAACATTGCTTATAAAAAGCATACACTAAAATAAACAATACCTTCATCTACAAGCAAATACACCACATAGGTTGTATAGAATAGAGAAGTACAGATAAGTCCCAGCAAGGAAAGGTGGATGGTGGGTGGGTAACCTGGACTGCAACAGTGAATACACTTGAACATCTACATTTATGGTAGGTACACAGCTGTACTATGTTCATTGTGTTTCACTGTTGCGGTCATTACACTTGGGTTGAATCCCAAAGCTGAGGTTGGGCGACTGGGTCTAAATAGAATTAGGAGTGGCTATGAGGCCCTGCAGAACTGCACTGGCAAAGCCTGCTCTGGATTTAGAGTAAAGAGGTAAGTGGTAGTGCTTGGTAAAAGTGTGCACTGAACTCCAAGTTGCAGCCTCCAAAATTTCCTTGGTTGGTACTCCTCTGAGAAAGGCTGCTGATGTGGCTGCTGCCCTGGTCGAATGTGGCCTAATGCCCTTAGGCACTGATTTGCCATGCTGTGCATAGCAGAAATGAATGCAGTGTCCTATCCATTTTGAAATAGTCTGCATTGAGATAGCCTTTCCTTGTGATCCTGCAGCATATGCCACTAAAAGTTGCTCAGTCTTCCTGAAAGCTTTAGTTTTGTCCAAGTAGAAGCGTAACTGCCTGTGTATGTCCAAAGAATGCAGAAGTCTCTCCCCTTTATTCTGGGGATTTGGATAAAAAGTAGGCAAATGAATGGTTTGGTTAAGAGCCACACTGGATACTACCTTTGGAAAAAATGTTGGGTTTGTCCTTAGAGAAACCCTGTCCGGATGGAAAATGATAAAAGGTTCCACTGCCATTAATGCCTGTAACTCTGAGACTCTTCTTGCTGAAGTTATTGCTAGGAGCAGAGCTGTTTTCCATGATAAGAATTTTATCTCAGCTGTATTGGCTAGCTCAAAAGGAGGCAGTGTGAGCTTTTCCAAGACAAAATTGAGGTCCCATGTAGGTATTGGTGCTCTCCTTGGGGGTCTTACGTTTTTGGGCCCTCTGAGGTACTGCCTTAGCAGTGGATGTGAAAAAATAGGTGGTTCCGTATTGCAATGAGCTGAAATGGCAGAGGCATGGATCTTAACTGATGAGAAGGATAGGCCTTTGTCCAGCATCTCAGTTAGGTATTGTAAAATCTGAGATATATTTGGAACAAGTGGTTCAGTTCCTTGTGCCTGATTCCAAGCACAGAATCTCTTCCATTTTTCTGCATAAGATTTTCTGGTGCTGGGCCTCCTGGCTTCCAAAATGACATCCATAACTGCTTTAGAGAGAGGTGTGTTCTGAGTGATTATATTATTCGCCATGCAGCCAGATTTAAGGTTCGGTGTTGGCTGTGCAGGATATGATTGTTTTGTTGGGTCAGAATATGAGGAATTTGAGGTAAAGTCCAGGCTGGGGCTTGAGACAAGCTCTTTTGGATTGTGTACCAGTGCTGGCGTGGCCAGTCTGGGGCAATCAGAATCATTTTTGGCTTCTCATGTCTGACCTTTAGGAGTTCCTTGGGGAGGAGAGGCAGTGGAGGAAAGGCATAAACTGTCAGGGCTTTCCAGCTGAATGATAGAGCATCCACCTTCCATGCTTGTGTGTGATAAGTCCTTGTGCAGAATCTCTGTAGTTGGCAGTTGTGAGGGGAGGCAAATAGATCTATGTCTGGGCATCCCCATTTCCTTGTTATCATGCTGAAGACTTGTGGATCTAGTTTCCACTCATGAGGGTCCATGAGGTTTCTGCTTAGTTTGTCTGCCAGAGTATTTGTCTTTCCTGGCAGGAATTGTGCTTGCAGATGCACTTGATAGGTTAATGCTGTGTTCCACAAAGTCATGGCTTGCCTGCAGAGGGGGTAGGAATGTGTGCCCCCTTGCTTGTTTATGTACCACATGACTGTAGTATTGCCCGTCTTTAGCAATAGTTGTCCTGGATGCAGTAGATCCTTGAAGGCTGTCATGGCATTTTGTACAGCTAGCATCCCTTTTTGATTGATATGAAGATGCATTTGGCTTGTGGGCCACATGCCCCGAATACATTTTCCCGCCATGTGTGCCCCCCAGGCATAATCCGATGCATCTGTTGTTAGTGTCTGCCTGGCTGTGGGTAAATTGAATGGCTGTCCCTTGTTGTGGTGACAGGCCAGTGCCGACCATCGAAACTCCTGTTGCAGGCAAGGAATGAGAGTAATTATTGTTTCCAGGCTGTAGCAATGTTGAGTCCAAACACTTTTTAGATACCATTGTAGTTTCCTCATATGCAGTCTTGCATATGGAATAAGCAAAATGCAGGATGCCATGAAGCCCAAAGCCTGCAGAATTTTTCTTGCAGGTAACTGGGTTTTTGTTGCCATCATTTGGAAGTAAAGAGTCTGTTGCCTTTGTTTGTCTGGCGTGAGATAAGCCATCTGGGCAGTTGTATTTAAGCTTGCACCCAGGAATATTATCTCTTGAGAGGCACTAGCTTTGATTTCTTTTTGTTTACTGTGTACCCTAGGCAAATTAGTAATCTTTTTACAAATGCCAGATGCTTTAGTAGAATGTCCTTGCTCTCTGTTTGAATAAGGCAGTCGTCCAAGCAGGGATATATTTGAATTCCTCTTTGTCAGCAAAATGCAATTACTGGTGCCAGGCATTTTGTGAAGACCCTGGGTGCAGTAGATAAGCCAAAGGGCAGTGCAGAGAATTGGTAGTGCATTGAGCCAGCTATGAATCTGAGGTATCTTCTGCAAGATTGTCTGATTGGGACATGCAGGTATGCCTCTTTGAGGTCCAAAGTTATGAGCTAAGCCTTCTTGCCCAGCATAGGCAGAAGTTGCTGCAGTGTCAACATTTTGAATTTTGGAACATCCAGAAAAGTATTTAAAGTAGACAGGTCCAGTATTGGTCTCCAGGCTTTGTCCTTTCTGGGTACCAAGAAAAATCTTGAGTAAAATCCTTGCCCCTGCTCTTGCTGTGGTACTCTTTGAATAGCCCTCATGTCCATGAGAGATTAAATTTGTTTTTGTGCCTCTGCCCATTGATTGTTTGGCAGGTCTGGCATACCTTTTGCCCTTGGGAAGGTTTGAAAGTGGAACCTGTAGCCCTAAGAAACAATATTCAGTACCCATTTGTCCTGGGTGATCATGTGCCAATTTTGTGAGAAAAGTGCTAGTTTTCCCCCTAAGGGTGCTGCCAAAAGGTAAGTGCTTGGCATTGGTAGTGGGAAGTCATTGGGGCTGTTTCCTATATGGTTGTGATTTGTCTTCTCTGCCTTTGGAGGCTGAAGCACCCCATTGTTTAGGCCTGTATGAGCCTTGGGGCTGAGATCTGCCTCTAGGGTGTCTGTATCTGCCTCTTTGTGGCCTGTCTGACACTGGAAAGGACCAATTCTTAGAAGGCCAGTTCCTGCTAAATCTGGGTGGCTGAACCTGTAAGAAATCCTTTACTGTCTGCATTGATTTAGCTTTATCCTCCATTTTCTTTAACACCTCTTCTGCCTTAACACCAAGCAAAGTATCATGCTGTAATGGAGCATCCAATAATTTTGCTTTAACATGATCAGGCAGACTCTGTTCCTTTAACCAAGCATGCCTTCGAATGACAGAGCCTGTAAATGTGGCCCTGCAAGAAGCCTCTAGTGAATCAAAACCACATTGCAAAGTATGCTTTCCCACTTGTTCAGCTGCATGCAATAAATCCTGCATTTCCTTGTTTTCAGGACATTCAGAGTTTGTCAGCATTTTCTGTTTTAGCAGAGACATTAGGTATTGCTGATATTTAAGCATGTGAAACTGGCAGTTTAAAGTCCTTACAGCTAAAGTAGCAGAGGTGTAAACTTTTTTTCCTCCATCTGTCCAGTCCTCTGGAATCCCTATCAGCGGGAACAGGGTTTTTTGCAATGGAAGCCTTGACCCCTTTGGGACCCTGAGATATAGTTTCTGGGTCAGCAGCAGGGTTTTTATAAAGAAATTTATGTGAATCTGGAACCCTGTAATACCTATCTGGCTTAACTGGTGCAGGGGGCAAAGAATCAGGAGACAGACTGGACTCAGAAAATACATCATCTACAATGTCTAGCACAGGAGGAATAGCAAGAGGTCTGTGTTGAGGCAATAAAAGAAAGTCTCTGAGCCTTTTCTTGGATTCTGAATAATTCTGGCTCTCCCAGTGGAAATGCTCCCTCATGGTGTGCAGGGTTTCCCCAAAAGAATAGCCCTCAGGAGGAGAGACTGAAGGGATAGATTCTTCAGCATCAGAGTCCTCATAGGGAGGATGGGACCATCCCTGTTCTGAAGAGGAATCAGATGAAAAAGAAACCTGGTCAGAGGAATCATAATCAGTGTCTTGCCTAGGCCTTTTATCAGGAGGGGGATGGGAACCCCTGATCAAAGTAATTAGTTCCTCGGCCATTTTAAGCATCTGTTTCTTAGGCATGGATGATTGTCCAGGAGAATGCTGTTCTTGTTTCTTTGTCTTTAAAGGTGTTTTAGATTTTGCCTTGGTTGCTAAAGTGGTCTTGATAGAAAGCTGTGTAGGTCTGAAAACACCCTCGGAAGCCAATGCCTGCTCAGCGGCTCTGGACCCATCTGAGGGAATAGTTTCCGTAGGCCCAATACCTTGAATTTCCAGAGGCCTAGCTGTCTCCACGTGGGAGTTGGAGGCGGCCTGTGGCTCTGAGGTAGCGGGTGTCAGGGGCTGCGAAAGTGCCTCACTGAGAACCGGCGACTGGCCTAGAAGAGGCTTCGTCGTCGGTTTTGGACCTCGGATGCCTGTCCTTTTCTTTTTCCTTGCGCTTTTTATGAACTCTGGTCATTGGCTGTTCCGACGGCATTATATAGTTAAACCGTCGGCCAAAGTAATGGAAAGCAAAATTGAACTGACGCTTAATAGCGCGTTGGTTAAATCTAGCAGAAAACCGACATCTAGCAAAGTCGTGGTCAGGGCCTAGGCAAGGAATACAGTAAGAATGAAAATCCTTATGAGGTATTTGCTTCTCACAAGAAATACAGTTGTTAACTTTTACTGACATCGGTCTGGAGCAAGAAAAAGTTTCCCCAATGAGGTACTTAGCTTTATTGAAGACTTTGGATCTGAAATTCAATTTTGAAAATCTCAGGAGTCGGCCGACCGGCACTTGCAAACTGCTTTGCTTTGGGCACCGTGCAGCAAGAAAGACTGAAGAAAATGGCGTTGGCTGCATCTTATATACCCCTGGCGCACTGACGTCAGGGAAGAGGTGATAGCAACTGACGCCGGACCAGGACTTTGAAATTCAGGCCGACTGCGAGTAGCCTGCTAGCAGGATAACCCAAGTGTAATGACTACAACAGTGAAACATGATGAACATCTGAGTCACAGACCATATAAAGTAGTATGAAAGAGGTACAAAACTAAGTGATAAAATTATACAGAATTGGGAAGAACATATGAATCAACTTTTCTCTCAGCAAGAGTGGAGGGAAATATTTCTGGCTCCAGATATGCAACAAAATCTCAAGTTTAGGATATATGCCCAGAGGTGCCTGTTAGGTACCTTTATACACTGACTAGAATGGAAAAGATGTTTCCACAAATGTGGGAGCTCTGCTGCTATTGTGATGGATAATGGACTGAGCACATACAATATGAGAATGCTATACAGAGGGACTGAGCACATATAATTTGGGAATGCTATACATTACAACACCATTTGTGGATAAGTTAAGGAAAGCTATTGATGCCATAACCAGTGGGAAAACTACACCTAGATAAGGGATCACTTATTTTTGGTTGGGATAGAACCAGACAGCCCAAGCATATCCAAGCAGTGATATATTTATTACTCATATTAGCAAAGAAAGCAAGCAATAATGAAAAAAGAGAGAGAGATGAAAATCTTTGGAGGTTGTCCAAGGGATGAGAGAAATTAAAGATATGGAACTTAAGAAACAGAGTTCACAAAGGAAAATGTAAATAAATAAATGGAACACATGGCAAGTCTTTTGTGAGGCAAATGGGTTTGCTGTACATCACAGAGAATGAATTTGTTTGAACAAGCAAAAGGATAAAATGGAGATATTTGCCTAAGTATGAGGGTAGTAATTGCCATATATCCTACTAGGGGGATTGGAAATGCAAGGTAATCTCTAGTCTCCTATGCCAAAGACTTTGCGTGCATAATTAAATAGTATTAGATTCTACAATTATGACTTATGTTTTAAATGATTGATTATTCCAAAGGCATGTTTTCAGTGATGGTTGCAGAGATCCTTAAGAAAGTCATGCTACACTCCAGACAACTTGTAGAAATGTGACAGTAATATTGCAATGCATTTCAAAGGATGTATGCAAAAAACTGTGAAGGATTATTTGTTGTTGTCATGTTAAACTGCTTAATAGAGCTGTTAAATGTTGACAAAAATTATACCAGCTTCAGTCAAGATGGATAAATATGTCCTGGGTACCACTGTCTCCATAGGCTATGATCCTATAAATTAAATAGGGTGTTTTAACGGACAGTGATTGTAGCTCAGGATTTTTTTTCTGGTTGAGCTTCTGGCAATAAGGAACAATATTTTCCAAGATAGGGATCTGAGGATGTCCTTTGCTTCTGGATCACAGGACAGCTTGGTGAGGGTTTCTAAGATAAAATGAAAGTTCCACAGCGACAGCCATGCTCCCTGATTGCAGGTCTTAGAAGATATACTTAAGTAAAGTCTTGATGAATCTGAGCATCTCCAGGAAGGTAGAGTGGGCACCCCTACTGGAAATTAGAAACTGCTGCCATGTGCACCTTAACTGTGGAGCAGCTGAGGTCTTTGTTGAGGTTCCATCAGGTAGTAAAGGACCGTCTTCAAAGGGGCTGGCCTTGGAGGAATACGATTCTGAGTCACCTAATTTGCTCAGCACTTGACTTTGACTTTATATTTCTTTCTGGTTTGATGTTTTTGTGATGAAGTTAGAATTTTCACAACTTTCATGGGATAATATAAGTTGCTGATCACATTCAGAATAGCAGAAGCTATGTTAAAAGCTCAAGGGCATTGTTATATGGGTGGGATCTGAATGAGGAGTGAATAAGTAATCTCTGAATTGGCTATAACCTGCAGGGTCTCTCCAGAATATATGGGGTCAGTAGAGGTAACACACTTAGTAAGGCCATCAACATCAGCCTGGACTGTAACCTTTTTTTTGCATGGTCTTAATTACCATGTTATTGGGGGAATAGTGTAAAGGAGACACCGAGACAATTTTTTACCACAGAATCTTTCACCTTCTGACTTAAAGTAGTAAAGTGAGAGAAGAAATTGTGACATTTCACATTTGATTTTCAATCAAAGAGGTCTAATCACAATTTTCCCCATCTGTGGAATATTTTGTTGTCTATATACTGGTCTATTGAGTATTCATATAGAAGAAAAAACTTTCTGCTCAAAATGTTTGCTAGGGCACTGGTCTCCCTTGGGATACGCACTACAGTGAGAAAGATGTTGGAAATAGCTTAATCCTAGTGTTTCTTGGCTTTCCAACATAGCAAAAAGGAGTTAACACCCCTTTGCTTTTGATACACCAGACTGCCATCATATTGCCCATGTAGACTGCCACTGAACCCTTTGGTAAGTGACCTTGGAAGGCCTGTCATGTAAACAATACTTCTTGAAGACCTAGTATATGGATATGCAGACTTCTGTTGGGATCACGACACCTGCTGTCTTGTCCTACAAATGCCCCCACCCCAAGGCAGATGCATTTGTGATAACTTACAAGGTAGTCTGTGGATTCTACAACAGGTTGCGTCTGTTTAAGATGGGAGTCTGCAACCACCAGTGGAGACATTTCTTACACGAGTTCACAGTGGAGTTGTGTTGAGGCATGTGTTGATCATGTTGAGTCCAGAGTTTCATACACAGGTACGTATGAGATAGCAGGTAAATTAGAGTGCCCAACACTGCAGTATCTCGAGGAATATTTTCACTCTGCTAATTTGGGAGTGCAACAGGTGTGTGATGGTGGAGTTCACAACACTCACCTTGGTTTTTGGTTTTAGTAAGACAGTTTTGCAGGTCTTGGTGTTCAAAGTCTACCTTAAGGAGGCTTACTTTATTTGCTGATTTTTTAACTAACTTTTCAGTCATGACCTGGGCACAATCACTAAAGAAAACACAACCAAATGAAATGTACTCTGGAGTGGGGATTTCAGGAAAATTGATCTTAACTTTTAGAAATCATGCAATCTGAGGACAGCCATACAAAGCTTTCTTTATAACTTGGTTGTGACCCTCTCGTAAAGCACATTTGGAACCAGCTCCTTCGTGTCATGCTATGTGACCACTGGAAACTTGACTCCTGCAGCCATGATGGCTTTCCCTTGTTCCTCCATCAAATTAAGGTGCTGGCTAATGTCTTCACTCCAGAGGAAAGACCATGAAAATGTCAAATCTATGGATGCCATCCTATTGTTCTCCACAAAATCTGCCAGCCTGAGCCAATCATGTTGGTGTCTTCTATGTTTGCTGCCACGGCTCTGGACAAATCCACAGCCACGTTGTAAATAATGCAAGCCACATGGTTTGTTAGCTTCATGGTAGCAGTGGTGTGGGTGTTAAGTTTTTTTTTTTCTTTTTGTAGCCCATCCAGTAGCTTCTCCATCACATGTAGCATTTCATCAGAGAATTCCTATTGGAAATAATCCACGAGTCAAGTATTTTAATGTCTTCAGAGGCAGCATGGAGGACATGAAAATGTTCTTTTCAAATCTCTCCATTGTCTCTGACCCCTTGTCCAGTGAGTGGACAACAAGGCTTGGAGAGGGGGTCAGAGCTCTCTCTAAAGCTGCTGCAGTAATTATTGGTCCAATACAGGTAGTCAACAACTAGACTACCCAAACCCTGGGTAGGCAAAACATCCTATCAGATTTTTTTAGGTAATGGAGTTACTGTGATGAGACTGCCCCAAGCTACCACCAAGGAATGAACACCTAGGAAGGACTAGGGTTGTATCTACAAAGATGCTACAGCCTCCTCTGTGGGGAATGGATGATGTCCATGGGCCATTCCACTCTTCCTGCACAAAGTGAAGAAATTCATCAGATTCTGGGTTGTCAGCGGGTATGAAATGGGAGGAGCTGTACTCCCTTATTATCAACATCTATTACAGAGGACATCATGGGCAGTTAGTATGTCTTATCTTTCTGGATACTTGGAAAAGTCTCTTATTAAAAGGTCCCAAAGACCTGGATGATTAAGAAGTTTTTTTTTTTTTTTTGGATTCAGGGGTCAGAGTGGACTGCGGCAGGTGCTAGGAGAGGTCAGTGGCATAGTCTGTACAATCTTGGCATATCTCCTGGTGACAGCAGTACTTGCTGAATCTATATTAGTATCAGTGCTGGCAGGGGTTGCTAAAGTGATGTTGGCACTGCATGCACCGACACTGGTTACACTGGTGGTAACCCTGCCAATGTTGCCTCTGGCATTATCAATTCATTGGTGCAGCAGCCACCCTTACAGAGCATGGCCAATGCAAAGCGGTTTTTAGGAAGTATCAGTGCTGGATAATTATCAGTGCTGAATAACTTGCATATGCCAATGTTAATAACAGGCATTGAGTGCTGTGAGGTCCTGTGCGAGTGCTGATAAATATTGTAGCTGCTGGACTAATCAGCTCCAAATGCTAATTCTGAGGTGGCATCACTACTGCCTTGATGTAGTGCAGGAAAGGTGGTGCCAACCCTGAGGCTGTTACTGGTGGTGCTGGTCTCAGCATTGTAAAAGCCCTGGCATCAATGTCATTATCAAGGTTTGTGAATGAAGAACTAAGATCTGCAGTAGGGAAAAGCACAGAAATATGTGACTGTAGCCAATAGAACAAGAGAACTAGACTCCTGTATCTATTCTTTGCTCTGCCAAATGGCCTGGATAAGTTTTTTGTAAACTATCTTGTGGAATTTTATTAGTTTTTGGAATGTGGGAAGCTTAGAATGTGTCAGTGAGCACTCCAAGAAACCATTTATGGCTACTTCTGTGGCACTGAGGCGGAAGGTTGAATGGGCTTCCTCACTACATCTGTTTCTTGATTATTTAAATCTCTTTTTTGGCCAGTTTTGCAAAATGAGGTCACTCATTGTTGATGAACCAAGTTTGAATTGGAAGACTCTAATGAATCAGGCTTTATGGGAAGCTACAACAACAATAAAACTGAATTTTTTCAGTAAGGACTTGCTTCACCATGAATGCATTGAATGTTTCTCAGCATTTCTTATGTAGCACCCTGTTGAACCCTGAAGAAATGGAGTACTCAAATGAGTTGTGCTTCTTTCCTAGGCGATAAACCTATGGAGTTAGATGACTGGTGGATACAATGACCATGGTGCAGTCATGCAGATGAAACAACAGTTTTGGCATGTTGAGAAAGAGGGATACAGGTTATGGACCTACACAAAAAAGAAAGGGGAAGTGGGAGGGGTTTGCAGTCCTAACACATTGTCTTAAAGGTTAGAAAAAGTAGAAAAGTAAGGGTGTTACCTGTAATCTTAGTTTCTGTAGTGCAATAGAGAAAAAGACTTTAAATAAGTGAACTTTAAAAAAAAAATAATAATAACAATAACCCAGTGATAATACTGAAGAAGCAAACTGAATATCTCCTCCATGTTTAATACTGGCTGTGAAGAATTGGAGAATTCCAAGAAGAGCAAGATGGGAGCCAGGGAGCGAGAGAGAGACAGAAAGCTAGCGGCCTGAAAGGATCGGTGTGCCAAATGGCCCTACTGCATATGCTAGATAGTCCTATCATCACCAAAGATGAACACACTTCTTATCAGATCTATTATTTGTGTCATCTTTAAACATTAAACCTTGGAGATAACTTATTTCTTCTTTGAAATAAAAATAATATTGAATTTCTTTCCTTACTAATGACTTTTACTCAGGCCAGCCTTTCACTAACACATCATTCAGTAACTAAGATTTCAAGTTATTGCCAGTAAACTGCTGACTTGTTTAGTGTCACTGTGACCGCAAGCTTCCATATCTTTATGTTTTAACTTTGTTCATTGCTGCAATATTGCTGACTCTTCTGACTTCTATCACTAAAGACCCAAATGTCCAACCTGACTTCTACAGCTTTTCATCCATTCCCCTTGTGGATACCTTTCCATTTGGATGTCAACATTCCTGTGGTATAAGGACATCCACCTGTGCAATCTTTAGTTCTTTCTTGTCCTTAAAAGAGTAGGAATATGGTAGAAGCCAGAGCAAAAACAACTCACAAGACACATGCCCTAGCTACAGTAGACCAACTAGAGGAACCCTAAAACCTCCTACTCATGTACTAAGAAAATATGAAAATGGGTACCCTGACAGGTTAGGATAGATGAAAGGTACACAAAAAGGTGAATGAGTATCCACCCAAACCCACCAACCTCACAATAGGTGTACACAGGAACAAAGGGGTAAAGTGAAAGGAAACAGTACTGCAACAATTAACATACTCCAACACCTACAATTATGGTACGTTTTTACACTATGTTCCTACACTGTGTCTATGGTATTGTTGCATTATTGCTAAAGTTAGTAAGGATTTGTAAAGGTTATGAACCACTGGGTAGCTAATCCTCTACATTTGTGATTTTAACAAACCTTGAAGGATAGACTTGTCAAATATCAGCCTGGTTCTAGAGGTGATGTCCAAGTTATAGTACTTGTAGAAGGTGTGGATAGAAGACCCTTGAGGAAGGCAGTGGTTGCCCTGTGGAGTGGGGATTCATGTGTCTAGGTAAAATTTTATCATGAAAGGAGTAATAGAACAAGAACTCCTCCCTCTCTTCCTATCTCCCGAATCCTACAGGGCTACCCCAAGATTCCATATTGGGACCCCTACTTTTCAGCATCTTCATTAATAAGCTTCACTTATCCCTTAATCATGGCTCTCTTATTCAATATGCTGATGATTCTACAATCATCTGCACTGCTGATTCTACTCCCAAGCTCCAACACATTACTCAAATAGCATTTTCTTCCATTGAAAACAGGCTTACCAAAAATCATCTGGTGCTCAATCCCAATAAAATCAAGCTACTAGTTTTTACCCCTAAGTGATGTACACCATTAGATAAAGACCAACTCACTATACTCTCCTACAACAAAACAACAATTGAACTTGTCTCCCATACTAAACTTCTAGGTGTTGTAATTGATGAACACCTCAAATCTATGTCCATCACAACATCAAAAAAATCTCACCAAAAACTGGGCCTTCTATATAGACACACACACTTCCTTAACCCAACTACAAAAAAGACCCTAGCCATCACGTATCGTCTACCTCCTCTGACCAACAGTGCCCTACTACTCACAAACTTAACCTCTAACCTAAAGTCCAAACTAGAAACCTGCTACAATAAAATGTCTTGATTTCCAACAAACGACTCCTATTCTACCCACCACTGTGTAGCATTACACTCTCTAAACTGGTTAGAATTACTACACTCCTTCCTATATACAACTAATGACAGCACATAAAATTATACACAGACCATTATGTTCTGCCCTCTCCTCCCTTTTCACCAACTACCAACCCAATAGATCACATTGATCTGAAAATCAACATCTACTACAAATTCATAAACCAAAACTTCCAGCTGGAAAGCTTTTATACTCTTATACAATTGCAAAAAAAATGGAACTCCCTTCCTATAACACTTAGATCCAGTCCAAATATTGCAACTTTTAACATTTCTTTATTCAACTACCTATCTTCCATCTGGAACTGAAACTGCTCCACACCCCCCTTTAAAACCTGGTCTCCTCCTACTCTTCTTACCTACTCTACTCACTCACCCACACACTCACCCACTCACTCACTCACTCACTCACTCACCCACTCACTCACTCACCCACTCACCCACTCACCCACTCACCCACCCACTCACTCACTCACTCACTCACTCACTCACTCACTCACTCACTCACTCACTCACTCACTCACTCACTCCTCCAGCCTATTATAGAGACATATTGCAAAAACTGCTCTTGCTAACTGCCTAAAATTATCTTATATGAAGTGATTTATGCAGTATGGTTGAAGTTGTTTCTATATGTATATTTATGTTTTTTTAACTATATAAGTATGCATACTGTGATAATCTGTGCAACTCAACATAATTGTTCAGGCTTCTATATGTACATTTATGTGTTTTTCTTTTAACTATATAGAATGTATACGTCAATATTCTGTACATCTTAACTTAATTGTTCAAGCTTGTAACATGTACTTGGAGCTTTTCTCCCTGGGCCTCCACTGCTCTACTAAGTGAACTAGGAAACAGTAATTCTTTAGATCAGTAAGGAAAATATAGTGAGATTAGTTAAGTACTGTTTTCTGTACCTGTGTGAACCTTTCCATCGATGTCATTTTTAATATTTCCTGTGGTTTATTACTTTATTGTAAATAGATATTTAGTATTTTCACTTTATTTTATTATTTACTATTAAATATTTTTCATTGTGGCTGGTATTTTAGAGAATATTTTAACCTTTGAGAGTACTTATAATTATTTGGTGACACTGTGGCCTCTCCAAAAAGTCTTGTTGTATTGGTCAAACACTACGAGTTGTATTAGTATAATTGGGTACCAAAGTAAGAGCCTTAGGGTAGCTGGCTTTGAATGGTCCGGTGGCGGTGTATCTACCTTATAGTCTGGGCAGAGGGGGCATAGCTGGTAAATCTGTGCCAGCCTTTCCCAGGTGTGTGTGTGTGTGTGTGTGTGTGTGTGTGTGTGTGTGTGTGTCAGCTACCTGGAGCACAGACACAGAACACTAGTTTCACAGAGGGTGATGGAGGACTTGACTTGGAACACACGGCTGAGGACTCAACTATACAGCTGTGTCAGTGAGGAGTCTTATTTGGAGTCTGGAGAGAGACAGAGGAAAACCCAGCCCCAAGACTGAGTGTGTTCAGTGTCTGCTCTTAAAGGAAATTGGTGCAGAGAGCTGCATCTGGAAATATTGTACGTATCTATTTTTTGTTCCAAGTGAACATCCCTCACCAGTGTCAGTGGTGAGGACTAAGACTCCTTGATCACTGGCCACAGAGAGCAGTTGGTTTACACTTTGATTTCCATTTTCTAGTAATTGCTTTTTTGGCAGCCACAATAATTAGACTCAGCAAGGCCTTATTATGTCTGATTCTGTATAATACCTCAGAAAAATAATTTCTCTAGATATACCAGTTTGCTCATCCAGCATCTCTGATAGAGTAGTCTGCAAGGAATCTTTAAAGTCTGCCAACTCATTACACTCTGCAGAGAATCTTTAAAGTCTGGCAACTCATAATAATCCCAGAAAATATGCTCCCAATGAACTCTTTCTTCCCCATCACACCTCCAACATTTGCTGTCTATCTGAGGGTAAAAAATACCTATGTAAACATTTCCAAGCAAAACTCCAAAATCTTCTAGATTTTGTTGCATATTTGGGAGACATGCATATCTCCCCCATTGTTTTTCTTTGTGAACCGCTTATCCTGTGATTGATTCTTATAGTTAATCATGCAATATTTTATATGTTCTACTAATTATTCCTTTTTTAACAGCAGCTTCTGTTCTAGATTCTATTAAAAATTCTATCAAAAACTCTTCTACTGCTGGTCTTTCATTTAGGACCCCCCCCCCATTTCTTTCTGTTTGCCTCTACTTTAATATCAATCCATCACAGGAAAGGCAATTTCTAGCCTGCAGTCCAAATAAATTATTGGCCTCTTCTCATTCTATTACCTTTCCCTGTCTAATTATTTGCTACCAGTACCTTGGTTATTATGCCGGTTTTCTCCAATAAATTCCAGTTTCCCCTTGCCTATTGTCTGTATTCCTAATTGCAGTCATCCCTATCGGCAGAATCTCCTTTCTCCACTCTCCTGTTGGCTTAGTTCTTAGAACACTTTCTGCTACTTTATGAATATAATATACTGTACGATTATTGTTATTCACCTTAAAGATCTGCATCCAAATACAAGTCTCTCCTTGTTTCTTGAGCTTCCCCGTTTCATTATCATCCATTTCCACTTTGAATTATATGTTTCTTTTTGTGCTATGTATACAAGCCTTAACTGCGTAGCTCTGAAATACCCCTTTCAATTGGATGATCTCAATCCGCCTTGTTCTATTGGAAGAATCAGCTAATCATACTTGACTCTTGTCATCTTCCCCGCCCAGATAAAGCCTTTCCGTTCTTTATTAATTGCATCTGCAACTTCTCCTCTTGTTTATAAAAAAAGCACCACATACTGTGTTATACAAGTCTTGGCATATTAAATGTATGCTTTTAGTTTATACATATGTACTTTATTGTACAATTTTCTAATAACACAGTACTATATACAGTGCTTTTTTAACTATGTATTTAGTACTTATTATTATTATTATTTTTTAGCAACCTATATATAAGTATACACACTCATTTTTAAAAAAGGATTTCCTGTATAGAATTGTTAATTAGGTATGGTGATGTAATCACGAGCAACTAATTGTCAATTAGTTAATCAGCAATGTCTATGTATACGGAAGCTAGTGAATGTATTTCTCAGTACTCTGATGATGCCCAGAACATGTACGGGTGAAAGCGCTTAGTACTTCTTGTATTCGTTTTTTATCATTAATTGTTAATAAACCAGCCTTCAGCAGTCGATACTGTGTCGCCTGTTTTTAGTTTTCCTAGTTTTCCTTGTCGACTTATACAATTTTTCTAAACTCATGCATCTTTTCAAGGTAATCCCTTATTTAATGTTTAGCATTCTGCAGTTGCTCCTCTTCCCCTGCTCTCTGAGATTTGCCTTATTCTGCAATACTATAACATTTGTTAGTCCCCTAAATAATTCTTGTTACTTCTTAACCATATCTCCCCTTCTTTTATCTCCACCCTATTTTTAAACACCACTTTAATTTTTCCCACTCCCTAGCTATATTTTCAGAAGAAACTTCTATTTTCTAATAGCTCCTGAATAATTTCCACTATCCATTCTTTAAATTCCTCTCTTTTCAACAGATAGGGAGGAAACTGCCAGTGTCTCATTTTCAATTCATTACCCTGTGTTTTTATTTTTATTATTATTGGCGTATGACCTGAAATAGTTATTTGGACTACGAGCCCTCATAAAATTATCCAAGGCTAGCTTCGAAAGAAAAATTGCCAAGGACTCCAAAGATAATCACAAAGCGTTCTTTAGCTATGTCAAGAACCTAAGTGGAAACTCTCAGATTTGCACTGAGTTAGTGCACAATGGCACAAAATACACTGAGCCGACTGATATTGCCAACATTCTGGCAGACAGGTTTAGTGCAAACTTCACCCCCCTCTCACCCCCTAAAGGGCCCATAACCATACCAGAAGAATGTAGTGCCCTGGCATTCACTGACACACATGTTAAAACAGCCCTATCCAAAGCCATAAATACAGCTTCAATGGAACCAGATGGTGTCCCAAGCTGTGTCTCACACAAGCTCCAAAATGAACTAACCCCTCACCTAAACACAATGTTCAAACTCAGCCTCTCTACAGGCTATGTACCCATAGAGTGGTGCACAGCAACAGTTATCCCGCTCCACAAAGGTGGAGCCACAACGGACCCCAGGATCTATCGCCCTATAAGCCTGACTAGCCTGGTCTGCAAGGCTATGGAGTGCATCATCATGGAATTCATTAACAGAGACACTGGGAGCCTCCAAACATTGGACCCTACCCAGTTTGGCTTTGTTAAAGGCAGATCATGCCTCCTAAACCTGATGGACTTCTTTGAGACAGTTACCAAGGCTTTAGATGAGGGAAAGGAGGTCCACATAGCCTACCTAGACCTCGCAAAGGCTTTTGACACCATTCCCTATTCTGGTATTATAGACAAGCTCAGCAGCCTGAACATAAACCCCTATGGTTGGGAGGGTGGCCTAATGGTTAAGGTGTTTGCCTTACAAGCACAAGGTGCAGGGTTTGAGTCTCACAAGGGATAAATGGCTAGGCTTAAAATGGCTCGCAAGGGCAGTTAGCTTAGTACTAATCTATGAACCTATGAACCTATGTCACAAGTAGGGTTGCCAATTGGCTCACAGACAGAATCCACACAGTGAGAGTTGCAGGCTCTAGGTCCGACTCTAAACCGGTTACAAGTGGCGTCCCACACGGCTCAGTCCTGGGACCCCTCCTGTTCGGTATATACTTCTTAGAGGTACAGGCAAGCACAGGAGGACTACGGCTGACCAAGTTCGCAGACAACTGCAAACTGGGGGCCATAACTGACTCTCCAGCTGATACAGACATCATCCAGAAGGGTCTCACTGAGATGGATACCTGGTGTCAAAATCATGGCCTCAAGCTAAATGCCAAAAAGTGCATAGTCATCCCCTTTTGAAAAAACAAAGTACCTGCGAACTACCACATACGTGGTAGTCCCCTAAATACAGAAAATGTAATAAGGGCTCTGGGGACCCAAGTAGATAGTAATCTCTCCTTTGATAATCATATTGCCAAGGTGGTTAGAAAATTCTTCTATGTGACCCACCTAATCACAAAAGGGTTCGCATCTAGATCAAAAGAGGTTATTTTGCCCCTCTGCTCATCACTCATCAGACCCATCATAGAGTACAACACCCCATTTGGGATGCACCTTACAAGACACTTGCAACAGCTGGAAAGGCCACAGAAGTACCTCACCAAGAGGATTACTGGCCTCAAACATATGCCCTATGCAACCCGACTGAAGAAACTCCAGCTGTACTCGGTTGCATACCACTTACTCAGAGGTGATCTCTGCCTGACATACAAGGCCATGTCCAACCCAGAATTGATGAACATGCTCCACCTAAAAAAAAAAAAAAAAAAAAATCCCTAAGAGCCACACGCTCTAGGGATCTAAACCTCACCACAACGATAAATAGGACGTACTGGAGGGATAGATTCCTGTTCCACTGACTCCCCATGCTTTGGAACAGGATTTCAATCTACATTAAGCAGAGCCCCTCACTAACACTCTTCAAGAGAAACCTTGATGAGTGGATGGGAAACAGAAAATTTACCTCGGGGATCACTGCAGTGGCTCTGCTGGGCAGAGGCACAGGGATCTAATGGCTCTGCTGGATCGAGGAACAGGGAACTAATCTAAGGGGGTGGCGAAAGCCAACACATTCTGGCTAGGCTTATAGATGCCCTCGGGCAGATAGCCTAGAACTTACCTATGAACCTATGTGCATATCAAGACTTTCAATCAAATGCAAATGCTCTTGTGAAATGCAAATTCTGTATATCTTAGCCCAGCTTTTGTATCTTGGGGAATAATATATAAATTCACTTCAAACTCCTAGTACTGAATTCACATCTTCCATGACAAATACTTTTATACAGTTCTTCAAGAATCTACTCTCCTTTGTTATATTTTCCTTTCTGCCCTCCCCCAGACATATCTTCACTGCTGCAAATCAAATTCCACTTCCCACCTATAAGTAATATTCCTTGCTGACAGCTGATTATTTTTCCCAGAATCTTCTTAAGAGTCATTATAGCAGTTTTAGTTGGAATGTAAATACATGCCACTGTAATCCTCCTCCCCTGCCAGTAGCCCCTTAGTAATACAAATGCCATTATTATGATTTTTATCCTCTTCTATCACTATTGGAGTTTATCTTGTAATTAATATAAGTACTCCTCTTTTCTTTTGTCCAAGGTATTCCGCTGAATAACAATCCTGAAAACCTTTCTTTATCAAATTCACATATTTAGCTCTTTCCAAGTGTCTCTCCTGTAGCGTAGCTATTTGCACTCTATATTTTTAATCTAGTTCACTACTCTTTTTTTGTATTCATCAGTGAAACTATTGACATTAAAAGACATTACAGAAAGCATCACTGTGTTAAAAAGTTATTATTGCCACCTTTTATGTGTAACAGCTTTTTTGTTAAATGTCTAGTTCTAGCTTTGTGTTACATGCATACAATGTTTGGCAGGTTGATCTTTTTATTTATTTATTTTATTTTTCATTTGTTGACTGGGATAGTCCAACTGGATACATGTCCATTTTCAGCAGAGGCCCAGGGAGAAAAGCTCCAAACTTACAAACAGATAAAGACAAGCAAGTTACAGTATATGCACAAACATACTGTATTAACATACAAGTTACAGTCTCATATTTCAAGCTTATGAAGAATACAGTTTATATACAGAAATATATACAAATATTTTACAGTTTCCCTTATCAAATCTATAGGTGCAGCTTATATACAGAGTATCTGCAAAGATATTACAGTTTCTCTTTTCAAACCTTTTAGTGTAAGAGGTTAGTTGCTATGAATAAGAAATTTCAGGGATATGGAAATAGATGAGGCTTTAGTCAGGGTTAGAGCAAGGACATAACCAGTGAGTTTTAAAATACTGGGTTAGATTTTTTTTAACTGATTAAGGGAGGGGTTCAGAGTAAGATCAGATGGGAACAAATTCCAGGTTTTGCCTACTGAATTTGCAAACAAAGATTCTCCAGATAGTTTGTTAGCTTTAACAGCTTGAACCAAATGTTTTGTAGTGGAACAAAGAGGCCTAGTGTTTTTGTAGGGATGGATAATGTTTTTAAGGAAGGGCATTTTTTTCTGGATGGTTAATAACCTTGAATGCTACAGTAAGTTGACTAAATTGAATTAGCCTGGGGAGTTCTAGCCAACCTAAGAGGAATAGGTTTTGACAATGGTGTGTCCTGTAGGGAGTTCCTGTGGCAAACCTGGCAATTTGATTGTAGCAGCTAGAGAGTTTGCTGAGATCAGATTTGCTCAAGTTAGAGAGTATTGCTGAGGCATAGAGTAGAGCTGAAAGCAGATGGGTATGGGCAATGGCAGTCCTAGCTAGAGGGGTGAGAAAAGGTTTGTTTTTGTATAGGGAGCCAAGTTTTTTATTAATGATTTTAATTATTTGGTTTAAATGCATATCATATTTGAGGTTGTTGTCTATTATAATACCCAGGAGTTTGGTATACATATCTGGTGAGATTATGGTCCCATTGTTGGGTGTTACAATAAATGAAGGTTGAGAGGATTTGCGAGCAGGGGAGAAGAGCAATAGCTTTGTTTTATTAGGGTTTAATATCAGCTGTTGATTAGAGATCCATTTTTCCACCGTATTAAAGGTTTTCTGAGTTAAACTAAGGAGATCTGTAGGGGTAGAGGCTGAGCAGATCTGGTTGGAGTCATCGGCATATTGTATACAGGTTGTGTCTGGGATTACAGTGTGGAAGTCATTGATAAAGAGGGAGAAAAGAAGGGGACCTAATATGGAGCCTTGAGGGACACCAAGGGTAATGGGGAGAAGGGTGGAGAGTTTGTTCTGCCAAAGGACAGCCTTCTGTCTTCCACTAAGATAAGACTGAAACCATTGTACAGCATGGTTGTTTAGGAATATTTTATTTAGGGTAAGTAAGAGTAGCTGGGGGTTAACCATGTCAAAGGCCTTGGAAAGATCGAGAAACAGGGCAGAAGATAGTTTGTTGTTGTTACATTTGGAATTTATGATATTAGAAAAGGAGAGGAGGGCTAACGTGGTACTGTGCTGTGGTCTAAATCCATGCTGGGAGTTGGCCAGAACATTATTTTGAATAAGGTTGTGTAAGAGTTGTTTATGGATACACTTTTCCATAATTTTAGCCAGAGGGAAAAGGATGGCTATTGGTCTATAGTTTGACAGTTCAATGGAGCTGACACCTTTATGGAGTGGTATGACATGGGATATTTTCCAGATAGAGGGGATAGAAGCTTCAGTTATGATTCTGTTTAGCAAAATAGTGACCGGGTATGCTATGACATCAGCAGCTTTTTGCAGGAATTCTGCAGGGATGAGGCCAGCTGAAAGGCTGGTTGGTTTGAGTTTTTTAATTAGGGCTCTAATGAGTGAAGTCGGAACTTTTTGGAAGCTGAAGGAGAGATTTCACTGGGTTTAGGGGTTTCAGCATTAGGACAAGTGGGTTTAAGTTTGCTAGGAAGGGTTTGAATGGTTTCTGTGAAGAAACTGTTGAAGGTGTTGGCAATGGACTCTGGCGATTTTTGGGTAGGGGCTGAGGGGGTTGGAGTAGTGGATTGCCCTGGGTGGAGGAGTTTGTTAATATCTGCCCAGAACTTCTGTGACTTGTTGTGGTGTTTCTGCTGTAGATGGCAGAAATATTTTTTTTTGTCTAGTAATATGGATTTTTTTGTATCATTCCTATATTGTTGAAATTTGAGTTGATCTTGTGGGGCTTTAGAGCTGCGCCAGGTGTTCCAGGAATTACTTCTTTGGATGATCTTTAGTTTGGTTTCTTTAGTGAGCCAGGGAGCAACTTTTGTTTTAATTCTAATAGAGCGTGCAGGTGCATGGTTGTCAAGGATGGCCAGGAATGTGTTATTAAAGTGTGTTACTGCTTCATCTAGTGGTAGTTGTTTTAGAATTGACCAATTGCATAATTTAAGTTCTTCTAGGAATTTATTAAGGTTGAAGTTTTTATTTGTTATTGTTTTATATGTGGACATTTAAATTTATGCCTAATAGTATACGTTAAGTAATGGTCACTTAGATCTTCAGGGAGAGTACCTGATTTATACATGTGGTGGGGGCTATTAATTAGTATCCAGTCCAGGATACTTTCTTTATTGTTAGGCTTGCTGATCCTAGTACTGGAGGTTATAGTTTGTGTCAAACCATGTAGGTTTACGTGGGTGGTTGGGGTGTCTGCAGTGCAGGTATTCCAATCTATATTGAGGTCCCCTAGAACAATGGTCTCTTGGGGGTAGGCATTAGATAGCCAGTACAGGATGTCTTCTAAGGTCCCTGAGTTATTACCTGGGGGAATATAGACACATACTATGTTTATACATTTGTTTTTATTTATTTGTAGTTTGGAAATCATAATTTCTGCTTTGTTAAATATAGGTGGTTGAAGGTCATCTAGAGTAACATTTAGGGTAATTTTATAGAGAACAGCAACCCCTCCCCCTTTCCTGGTAGTACAATCTAGCCTGAGTATATTATACCCTGGAGGTAGAATTTTATTATCTGGCGTAGTTGGTTTTAACCATGTTTCGGTGAGACAAAGTATGTCAGGGAAGTAGGTTGTCAGAAGGGCATGGAGGTTGTGGACCTTATTGCTGATGCTTCTAATGTTTAAGTGGCAGGTCAGTAGTGAGTTTGGGGGTCTATTTAGGCTTTGTCTTATGTTTGGGCTGTTATGATTAGAGTTGGTGTTGTCTAGGGATGGTAGCTCAGGGTTGGGGTGGATATCCCCATCAATAGTAAGGGTGTGGGGTAAACTAGCTATGAGCTTTGGAAATGTATTTATCGGCTTTTGGTAGTATTTAGTTTTGGTGTTAACATATCTGGGTATAACAGGGTGGGTGTTAGCAGGGGTAAAGGAGTTGGTATTGATGGACATGAATGAATGGGCAGAATGGTTTGAGAAGATTGGGATGGTAGCAAGGCGTTTGGGATGGTTGAGTCCTATAAGGGATTGGTTTTCATAGATGGTGAGAGAATAAAGGGTGACTAGTAAAGATAGGGAGTAGAGTAGAGGTGGTATTTTAAAAGATTGGTAACTATTAGAGACATAATGGGAGGAATATACTCCTGGTAGGTAGGCAACCTAGGTTCATAGGTTCATAGGTAGGTACTAGGCTTTTAGCCCTCGGGCCTATATAAGCCTAGCCAAAAAGGTACCCAGGTTTTCGCCACCCAAGAAAATAATTTTCTTGTGCCCCTGTCAAGCAGAGCCACAGAGGTGATCCCCAGGGTGAATTTCCTATTTCCCATCCAATCATCAAGATTTTTCTTGAACAGTGCTAATGAGGAGCTCTGTTTGACAAAGATAGGTAGTCTGTTCCAGAGTATGAGACGTCTCTGGGACAGGAATCTATCCCTCCAGCATGTTCTGTTTATTGTGGTGACAAGGTTTAGGTCCCTATTGCATGTAGCTCAGAGGGATTGGGATTTCTTTAAGTGGCGCATGTCCAACAGCTCTGGGTTTGACATAGCTTTGTATGTTAGGCAAAGATCGCCTCTGAGTAGGCTATATGCGACGGAGTAAAGCTGGAGTTTTTTTAGATAGTCTGCATAGGGCATCTGTTTGAGGCCAGTAATTCTCTTTGTGAGGTATTTCTGTGGCCTTTCCAGTTGTTGTAGATGTCTTGTGAGGTACATACCAAAAGGGGCATTGTACTCTATAATGGGTCTAATGAGCGATGAGTAGAGGGGAACAATGACCTCTTTTTTTCTGGATGAGAAACCTTTTATGATGAGGTGAGCCACATAGGATTTCCTGACCACTGTGGTGATGTGATTATCAAAGGAGAGATTACTGTCCACCTGTGTCCCAAGGTCTCTTACCACATTTTCAGCATTAAGTAGACCAGCACTTATGTGGTAGTTCATGGGTACAGAGTTTTTACCAAAGGGGATGACAATACACTTTTTGTCATTGAGCTTCAGGCCATGGCTTTGACACCAGGCATCTGCCTCAGTGGGGCCCTTTTGTAGTATGTCCACATCGTTAGGAGTTTTGATTATGGCTCCTAGCTTGCAGTCATCTGCAAACTTTGTTAGCCAAAGACCTTCTGTGTTAGCCTGTACTTCAGAGAAGTATTGCTGTAATAGTAGGTGGGGAGATAGTGGTAGGGGTGGGTTATAAATTAATTCCTGTTAATGGTTGGTGAAGGAGGAGGAGGGATGTGTCTGAGGGGTTATAAATTTAGAGGTACCAGGGGTGGGTGGGAATGGGGGCAGGGAGGGGATCGAAGCAAGCCTGGAGGACGAGCAGAGCGGGGCTTAATCACACCAGAGGAATCTTCACAGCTTGTGATTAAAGTAAGAGGCTTTTTTCTTGCTTTTGTACTTGCTTTAAATTCTAATCTATATTCTGCTTTTAAACACAGACAGCAAATTTAACAGTACAATTTGGTGGAACGTTTTAGCATTAGAAGCCTTATTTAAGGGCTGGGAAGATTGGTGCTGTTGATCCAGTACAGCTGAATTAAACAGTTTTAGCACAAATACTTTAGAAAAAATAGTAACCTTAGTTAAAGGATAACAATGGGATATAAAAGCAGATTGCTCAACCTGCTGTCTATTTTAGTCCCCATTGTTTGATACAGCCACAAACAATCATCACTGCAGCTTTAAAAAGTAATGCAGCCAACTGTTTTACCTCTCAGGCTTCCTACCTTTCCGTACTGTTTTACTTTTACTTTGCAAAACAAGTTGAAAAACCCCTAGCTGGCTCTTAAATGATGACGTCACATCTGCCAGAGCTCTTGCTGTAGTTACCCGGACGTTTCCTCCCCCAAAGTGATGTAAGCGCTGCCTGAGTTGCATGCTCTATAGAACAGCCAATGAACCTCCCAAATTGTGATGTCAGAGTTGCCTTGCCCAGCCCACTCTTAATCTAATATTACTGGGTATATGCTGTGTGGAACTCCTTTTCTGTGTAAGTGTACCCTATTGACTGATTTTATCTGAGGGATTTGAGGAAAGTTTGCATTGCCTGCATCTTCTCTAGGTTTTTTTTTTGTGTGTGTGAATGCACACAGGGGGGCCAGTGTGTGTGTAAATGCACGTAGGGGGGCCGGTGTGTGTGTGTTTGTGTGTTCCATTCCTAGAAATATTACAGCAAAAATGTCAAACTAATATTAATTTTCTGAAAAGCCCTACTGATGTGACAAAGCACAGTGAGGAAGTACAGGTAAAAATACAGTAACAGCTGCATAATTTTAAAAATGACCATGCATAGACATTAATTGCATCTTTTTACATAGGAAGCAGATGTTTATCACAATTAATAGAGAACACTACATAATATTACATGAAATATGAGAGACTGTACTTTTCTTAAATTAACACTTAAAAATAACATGCAACTGCTGTCATGCATGTCCTTGAAATATATTTTTTATAGTCTATCATTTGTTAGCTATTTAACCACAGTATAAGGAAAAAACTGGGAGTTTGGTTTGCAAAGAAGTGATTTTTCCCAGTGCTATAGAGCCTGGATCTAAATTTGACAGGAGGAGTGCAACAAAAAAGTATCCCACTGTAAGGAAGGAAAGGCTGTGAGAAGCAAACAGTACATTAGTCTGGTCATCTGTTGTGAGCTGTTAATCACATGCAGATAAAACCTCCAGCTCATTGACAGTAGGTGTGAAGGGGGAGGGGACTTGCCTTGAAGAACTAGATTTCGTTTGTCAAGCCTGAATTCAAGTTAGTATTTCTAAGAAGCAACAGCAATAAAATCCACTTTTCAGTTCTGTTCTGTGGCATTTGCACTGCTTGGGTTTGAAGTAGTAATTGAAAAAGGATAAAATGTTAACCAAAACTAGGTGTTTATAACACAGCAGTGAATGTCTGTAAATGAGTGCAGTGACAGGAGCTCTAGGGAAATAGTGGCAGATGTGATGCAATTTTTTTGAGACGAATAATGCATACTGGGATACATAGAGGCAGACTAAACTTTTGGAATTCCTTCAATATGCCAGACGCTATGTGGCCAGACTCAGAAATTATGTATAAAAATATCTAAAAACCTGTAAATAGTCCCAGAGTGGTATTAAAAATGTAGGAAACACCAAACCATGATGAAATAAACATGTTTTTTGAATCTGAGGGCATGGTTGTCCTTTAAGTTTGTTATTGAGGGTAGACCAATGTGACTGTCCATTTTATTTTTATTTAAAAAAAAAATTGCAACTGGATGCAGACCTTCTAACCATGCGATCCTTTCAGGGTGGGGGCCGTGAGAAGAGATAATACCTAATAATAGATATTTAGTGTTAGTTCATCAGCAGAAATAGAACTATAGCAAAAAAAAATGATTGAACAGTGTTTCATGCCATATATAACACAGCGACTAAGAGAAAAAACATAATCCTTACATTAATAGTACACTGCACTGCCTTAAGAAACAGTTTAAAGTATTTTGTAGCTAAATAGAACAAGTAAGCAGGATATAGCACATATAAGAAGAAACACTAATCAGGGTCACACTATTCTGCATACAGCATCTTGTGTCTTTTGCCTGATCTCTGCCTAACATATAAAGCTATGTCAAACCTAGATCTGTTGGACATGCTACACCTAAAGAAATCCCAATCCCTCCAATCTACACAGTCTAGAGACCTAAACCTTGTCACCACAATAAACAGGACATGCTTGAGGGATAGATTCCTGTGCCAGAGACTTCCCATACTCTGGAACAATTGTTTCTTGTCATATGCATTTGAGCCTGTGTCACATCTTACAAAACTTTTTGTTTTACTGAAAGCCTTCAAACAAAAAAGACATATACCCCCAATACCCCCTAAAACATATTAACTTAATACTAACAAAACTATGTACATCTTCAAATATTGAAGTTTTAGCCTCCAAACAGGAACAAATGTCCCAAACTGACAGCCAAGCTCATAGACTTGGGTTAATATAAAAGAAAGGTTATCCATGCTAAGATGCATGGTGCAGCCTGTGCTTCTACTAAGTGCTGTTTGGATTTGTCTTATCTTTATAGCTCTCCCAGATGGGAAAACACTTGAATGCATTCAGAAAACATTATCTCCTAGCTATTTCTCTTTATCAGATATAGAGTTGCTACTAACCATACATTTATTTGCTAGAAAAAAACATTATAATATTCAATGTTCATTTTCATTTATTTGCTTTGTCTTAACACTTGAGACTAAATTAAGCTAAGGGCTTTAATCCAGTCATTCTCCTATGCACGAGTGAGAAAAAGTACATCAATTTTTCTTTTGTCATGCTGTTTTGACCAGAGTTTTCTTCCTTTTCTTGTGCAATGCATTGCAAAAATTCCATAAAACTGAACAAAGAGAAAGACAGAAGAAGGGAGAAAGAAAAAAAAAAACAGGAACACCTGTTTACATCAGTATCCCCATTACACTTAAAAATAACTGAGAAAACTTTATAACATGCAAAGAAAATCATGCACTATACAAATATTACTATTAAGAAAAACATTTGTGTTTTACTTTCTCCCTCAACTTCCCCTCTCTTAAGTAGTTTTCCAAACATTAATGACATGAAGTAGGACATATGCATTAGAGTCCACTACAATTTTACCAAAGTCAAAAAGATCCAATATTTCCATGTTTTCTTGTTCTGTAATGTTTCACAAATATAATTATTACTTTGTAATCACATTTGTCAATTTCCAAGTTACTGGTTTTATTCCTGTTCATTTCCAGCTACCAAATCCTGTCTCTGTTTCATTCCCAATGTACTCTCAATTGTCTATTCAACTCTTGTGCTTTTTTCCTACTCTTAAGCATTTTCCATTGAAACAGTGGAAAATGTTTCACTGACAGTATTTCTGTGGTGTTTATTACCCGAAAAACAAGAAACAGAATGTCTTTCTGTTTCACAGCTCATTTTTTTGTTGGACAAACTTTAGTATTTCCTTCTTAGCATGTACTATATCAAAAAATGATTTTATCTCTCTAGGAAAGAATATTTTAATGACAGTTGGGTACAGCATTTTGAATCTCATGCCTACTTCTTGATATTCCCTGAATAGTGAATATATTTACTCCTCTTGTGCCTGGTGTACATTGAGTAATAGTTCTCAACAAATACTATCTTGTCTCCCATTTTTAGTACTTTGTCCTTCTGCCACAACTTTCCTAGAATCAACTCTTTCTGCTGGTAGGATTGCATCTTTACTGTTAAAGGTCTAGGTTGTTTTCTCATAGTCAGGTTTGGAGCATACACACTTTGTGCCCTTTCAATTAACAATTCCTATTGTGGAATACCAGTCCAATTGCTTATTTATGCTTTCATAAAATTAATACAGTGTTTCGTCCAGCTTCTCTGATACAGCAGAAAATCTCACATTTTCCCTATGTGCTCTGTCCTTTTTATTCTATTATTTTTGAAACATCTCTTCTTGAACAGTTTCATATTCAGCCAGCCTTTTCTTCATTGAAACTTCTGATTTTTGAAGTTTTTTTGACCTCATCTATCTGTTTAAAGCTTCTTCCATTTTTTACTAGACTTTTGTTATTTGAATTGATATACTCCCTCTGTGTTTTGTTTATTTTAATCAGGTCTGTGTACAATTGTCTTATACATTCCTCTAGGTTACTGGAAGTCATGTCTGGAACTTGCACTGCTTCTCTATGAACAGCTGCAGTACTCTTCCCAGTCAGTGTTTTTTGTTCACCTTTTGCAGCTGATTTTCTTTCAGGTCCTCTGTATTTCATTTTTCCTGGCATCCAGGCTGTGCATTTACTAGCCAAATATACACAGAAAAAAATAAGTCCATTGGCCTGCTCTGCTGAGTTTCTGTTTTCACACTGGTAGAGCTAGAATTAAGCTATTACTCAATGTGCAGCCATCTTGGAAGTTCAATGTTGTTGGCAGGTCTTGATGCAGAGAAAGCATTTGACAGACTAAGCTGGAATTTTTGATTAAAGCAATGGTAGCATTTGCATTCCCTGATAAAAATAATAGTGTTAATTAGGAGGGTGTATGATCAGAGGCAAACATTAAAGTGGAAGGATTTCTCTCTGACAAAATGTGTCTAAAGAGAGAAAGCAGACAGGTATGTTCTCTTTCCCCTTTGTTATTTGCTTTATATTTACAGCCACTGGCAAATAAAATAAGGGACTCAGAAATTCAAGGATATAATTGGCATGGTAATCAAGAAATTTGGCTTTATTCACCGACAATATTATTTTGTACCTGATAAAACTGGAAAAGGATGTCCCATTATTGTGGAACATCTTAAGACAGTTTAAAGTCTTTTTTGGATATAAAATTAATTAAGATAAAACAAAAGCTAGATGTAAATTATATACCCACACAAGAATTGGTTCAGCAATACCCATATATAAGGGGACACCATAAAATGAAGTATTTAGGAGTATGGATTAAAAATAATTCTGTTATGGCAGCTAGGATATGTGGGAAGAGATTAAACAAAAGATAATACAAAAACTGAAAATCTGGAAGCTTTTTTTATGGATATGGATAGCAAGATAAAATGTTTTCTACTTCCTTTAGTTTTAAATACCGGTTAGGCATATATTTATCAAGCAGTGGAGAAATTGTGGACAGTAATTAATAAGGAGTAGAAGGAGCTTATCTGGAAGGGGTAAAGGTCAAGGGTCAAGCAGGATAAATTGTTCCTTCCAATACAACAAGGTGGATTAGGATTACCTGATTTTAAAAGGATATTTTAGAGCTGCACAGTTAAGGCTCATGTATGTAACACAAGCAGAAAAATCATAATTCAAAGTGGAAAGGTATGATGATGAACAGGTGGGAAATTCAAGAAATAAGGAGAGGGTGGAATTTTGGATGCAGACTCTTAAGGAGAACAACAGCCACACCAAATATTACACTCATAACTTAGCATAAAGTATTCCAAGAGCTAAACCAACATCAGGATGGAGAAAGGAGATTTTGCTGATAGGGATGACTGCGATTAGGGGTATAGAGAATAGGCAAGAGGGTGGTGGAATCTACTAGAGAAAAGTGGCAAAGGTACCAAGGTGTTAGGAGCAAATATCTAAAAGTAACACAATGGGAAGAAGCCACGAAGACATTTGGACTGAAGACTAGAGACTGCCTCCTCTATCAGGGATTGATATCTGAGCATAAGCAAAGAGACAGGGACAGGGCAATCCTAACTAGAAGACCTGTTTTAGTACAGCTTTTAATTAAATTTAGAACAGAAGCTGCTAGGATAATTTGTAGGGCATATAAAATATTGCATGATAACTATAAGAGACAGTCAGGGGAAGTTAGACAAGATTGGGAAGAGAAACACCGGAAAAGTAATTTCCAGGGGAACAATCAGAGGGGATCTGTATGGGTCTTACCTGTGCAATAAAGTCCAGAAGGTTTAGGAGTTTTGCTTGGAAGTATTAGGATAGGTATTTTATACTCCAAGCAAACTTCAAGGAATTTTTCCTCAGGTAAAAAGCAAATGTTAGAGGTGTGATAGGGAAGAAAGAGATAACTGGGAACTTATGCTTTGGGTGTGCAATGAGTTGTCAGATTTTAAAAACTTCTTACAGAATTGGGTGAACAAATGGCTGTAACCAAGGAAATGACTACGTTAAACTGGGACACAAGATCTGAATTGCTCAGACATAATAAGGTCTCGTAAAGCTTAATTCTGTCAGCTGCCAAAAAAAGCAATTAGTAGAAAATGGAAATCAAAGTCTAAACCAACTATATTTGAAATACTGAATACTGGAGAGGAGACAAAAGGACTGGAAGAGGGATCTTTAGGTCTCCCTGCTGAAATGCTGGGCTGTGACAAGCAGGAAAAAAGGCTGAAACTACACCAGAAGAGCGAATTTTGTACATCGCTCTTCTCCTTTAAACTTCTTTTTTGCAGGGGGAAGCCCCCCACATCCCCTGAACTTATATAAACCAATTCCTAGATTGCTATACCTCAGAGAAAAGGGACTCTACCAGAAATGGCTATCTTAGACTTGGTATATGTAAGTACATTTTTTCAGGCATTCAATCTTTGTGTTTCTGGTCTCGGTCTAGCAGGTTGTGACATTTGGAGCAAATTACATATAAATAAATGGACTTTGTGTCAACAATACATGCAGAATAATGTTTAGAAGGAGGAGCAAGGTTTAAGGATAGGCAGGAATTGAGCATTTTATGTAATGTTGGGCTGATGATGGTTATAAAGAAAAAGAAAACGTGACGTATATTTTGTGTAAATGGAAAACAGACAGTTAATATGTTTTGTTTTCTTATCTATAAATGTATTTGTGCCTATGTCTTAAGTGATAATTTAATAAAAGTGTTTAAAGAAAAAAAGTTCATAAGTAAATATCAGACCCAAATTCAGAAAGGTTACAGTGAGGTACAAGCCTTGTTACACCTTGCAGAGTAACCATTTCAGATTCAGAAATAGCCATAGGGCAGTGCTGCAAAATGAGGGGTGTAGCTCTGCAGTGGGGTATCTCTGTGGTCTACCTCAAATGCTAATGAAACATTCCAGGAGAGAGACTTATAGGAATTAGTCATGTGCTCTTCCACCAAAAATGCCTGCAGTAAGGCATTTACATAGCCATCCATGTTAATGAGCATGGCCAAAAGCTCATGGTAAATGCTGGAGACTTTACTGGACACATAGTGCTTGTATGGTGCGTGCACGTGTGTGTGTTTGTGTGTGTGTGTGTGTGTGTGTGTGTGTGTGTGTGTGTGTGTGTGTGTGTGTGTGTGTGTGTGTATGTCTATGGGTGAGTATGCCTGTGAGTGCGACTGGGTGGGGTGTGCGTGTGTGTGTGTGTGTGTGTGTGTGTGTGTGTGTGTGTGTGTGTGTGTGTGTGTGTGTGTGTATGTCTACGGGTGAGTATGCCTGTGAGTGCGACTGGGTGGGGTGTGCGTGTGTGTGTGTGTTTCAGATGATTGTGACTGGGTGGGGTATCTGTGTGTGATGTGTGTGTATAGTGGGAGCATGTGCTTGTGTGTGGGTGAGTTTGCCTGTGAGTGTGATGGGGTGGGGTATCTGTGTGACGCGTGTGTGTGTGTGTGTGTGTGTGTGTGTGTGTGTGTGTGTGTGAGTATGCCTGTGAGTGTGACCGAGTGGCATATGTGTGTGTTTGTGTGTGTGTGTGTGTGTGTGTGTGTGTGTGTGTTTGTTTGTGATTGTGTGTGTGTGTGTGTGTGTGTGTGTGTGTGTGTGTGTGTGTGTGTGTGTGTGTGAGAGTATGGCTGCGAGTGTGACCGGGTGGCATATGTGTGTGTGTGTGTGTGTGTGTGTGTGTGTGTGTGTGTGTGTGTGTGTATGCATGACTGTGTGAATGTATGTGTTGGGGGTGGAGGCTATCACACCTTCAGATTCCCTTAGACTAATGAGCAAATCTTGCAATATTGGGGGTGGGAAACACTAGACACCAGAGATACTCATATATTGTGCACTAAAGATACTGATAAGATAGAGCATTTTCCAGTACAGATCAATAATTTATGAAGGCAGGGACAAAAAAATAAGTAATGACATCTGAGGCATTCTGCCAACTCAGGGACATGTAAGAAGTTGTATATGTGGCTGCGTGTTTGTGCATGGATGTATGACTGCATGTTTGAATGTGTGCATGTGTGTGGGAGATTGAAAGGAGAGTACTTGTGCCATCGTGATGCATGAGTCATTGCAGGAAATTTGATTATTTACATATATAGTAGTTGAAGGCAATTCAGAGACATGCAAATTAGCCAATAATGAGGTCTTTCCTCATTGTGGCTACCATGTCTATGAATCGCAATTTCCTGCATTGTGGAAAGAGTCCCTTTTGACTGCAGCTCTGACCACCGATTGTGGGGTCCTTTCTGAATCCCAGGGTCAGTCATTTTGGAGGCACAGCCATTTACATACAATGGACAAAAAAATCCAATAGCAGGCAGTAATTTGGGGACAGTCCTCAAGAAAATGGTCAAAAATAAAGGGTTAAGGGAGAGTGACCAACATGGTGCAAATGCTGCTGTTGTAAAACTAAAGTAGATTACCGAACATGGAATGAAGGGAATAAAGAAGTAACGGAACACGATAAAACAATTACCGAACATGGAATGAAGGGAATAAAGAAGTAACAGAACACGATGAAGATTACCGAACATGGAATGAAGGGAAAAAAGAAGTAATGGAACATGATATTACCGAACATGGAATGAAGGGATTAAAGAAGTAACGGAACATGATAAAACAATTAAGTAATGGAACACGATAAAACAATTACATACAATCAGCACAATCCAAGGGGGTGCAATCGCTTAGGAATAAAATGACAGAACAGCAAGAGCACACAAACTAAAAATACAGGTTCACCGACAGTTACTAAGTACACAGTCCAGGAGACCATTAAGGGTCCAGCTCTAATTCCATATTGTTCCAAAGCACTGCCTGGCTTAATAACTTACAGTCATACAGAAGACAAATGAATGTGGAAAGATTTAAACCTTGCATTCCTGGAGCAGGATGCAGCTCATTAACAAGTCAGAGCTTTAGTCCACTGCACTAACTAGCAGTTAGCATAGAATGTGGATGGCTTACAGGAAATGTGAGAAGTATTTCTTAGAACAGGTTGTGGCTACAAGGAGTAGTTCTGCTGAGGAGGGTGTGCAGTTAGAAAGAGAAAGCAAATGCAAGAAATCATAGAAACTGTGTGAGGAAATTGTGAGTGGGATGAGAAACAAAGATTTGCAGGCAGCCCATTAACAAGATATAGCACGTAGGACAAGCAATCTTTTTTGCTACTACAGTGCATGTGTTTAAGATAAATATCAAACTGTAAGACTGCTGCCATCCGTCCAGATAAATCAAAATGTTAGAATCTAATTTTCAAACATTTTTGCCATTTGGGATAGTTGATTCTTTTAACTACAAAAATAAAAGCAAACTAGAACTTTTTGATATAGGCATCATTAATGTCACCATGTTAAAAGGTTACCACTTTTTTCATTACAGTTTACATGCAGAGTAGCACAACAGCACAATGGTTAGCACTGCCATCACACAATACTTCGTTCCCCAGGTCTGTTCTCAACTGGGGTGCCTTAAAGCATTCTCCGTGGAGCCTGCAGGGCCTCCTGATGCCCACATAAGTTTTTGTGGATATTCTGGTTTACTGCCACACCACAAATGTGTGCAAAGGTGAACTGGCAATTATGAGAATTGTCTGGTGTGTGTGCGTGTGTGTGTGTGTGTGTGTGTGTGTGTGTGTGTGTGTGTGTGTGTGTGTGTGTGTGTGTGTGTGTGTGTGTGTTTGAGTGTGTGTGTGTGTGTGTGTGTGTGTGTGTGTGTATATGCACGTTTGCGTGTATATGTGTTTGTGTGTGTGTGTGTGTGTTTTATGTGTTTATGTGTTCATGTATGTGTGTACGTGTGTGTGTGTGTTTGTGTGTACATGTGCGTGTATATGTGCGTGCGTGTGTTTATGTGTTTACCTGTTCATGTGTGTGTGTGTATGTGTTCATATGTGTGTGTGTGTTTATGTGTTCATGTGTGTGTGTGTGTGTGTGTGTGTGTGTGTGTGTGTGTGTATGTTTATGTGTTCATGTGTGACTGTGTGTGTGTGTGTGTATGTATGCGTGTATGTGTTTTTTTGTGTGTGTGTGTTTTATGTGTTTATGTGTTCATATATGTGTGTGTGTTTGTATGTACGTGTGCGTGTATATGTGCATGTGTGTGTGTTTATGTGTTTATCTGTTCATGTATGTGTGTGTGTGTATGTGTTCATATGTGTGTGTGTGTGTGTGTGTGTGTGTGGGTTCGTGTGTGTGCGTGTGTTTATGTATGTGTGTTCGTGTGTGTGTGGGTGTGTATGTTTATGTGTTTATGTGTTCGTGTGTTCATGTATGTGTGTGTGTGTGTGTGTTTATGTGTTCATGTATGTGTGTGTGTGTGTGTGTGTGTGTGTGTGTGTGTGTGTGTGTGTGTGTGTGTGTGTTATGTGTGTGCGAGTGTGTATGTTTATGGGTTTATGTGTTGTGTGTGTGTGTTTATGTGTTCATGTATGTGTGCGTGTGTGTGTGTGCGCGTGTATTTATGTGTTCATGTGTGTGTGTGTGTGTGTATGTGTGTGTGTGTTTATGTGTTCGTGTGTGTGCGAGTGTGTATGTTTATGTGTTCGTGTGTTCATGTATGTGTGTGTGTGTTTATGTGTTCATGTGTTTGTGTGTGTGTTTATGTGTTCGTGTGTGTGTGAGTGTGTATGTTTATGTGTTCGTGTATGTGTGTGTGTGTGTGTGTGTGTGTGTGTGTGTGTGTGTGTGTGTGTGCATGTGTATGTTTATGTGTGTGTGTGTGTGTGTGTGTGTGTGTGTGTGTGTGTGTGTGTGTGTGTACTTGTACATGCGCTCACATCCTGTGATGGATTAGCCTGCTGTTAAAGATGAGTAGCAATGCCTCATGCACACTAAGTGTCAGGATATACTCAATAGACAGCTACTAGGCTAATAGCACAACAGCCTTTACAAGCCTAACCAATAATACCTAGGATATGACAATATCATATCTTAATACCCCAGATAAGGCATGGGGCAGTATCAGGGTAGTGGGTCTTTGGGTGTTGGAGCCCTGAGACATTTTACAGACTGCCTCTGTTCATAAGGGATATGGGCAGCACCCCAGAAGTGAATGTACGGTTCCCTATCCATTTTCTTCTGAAGAGAGTGAAGGATGTGCTTTGTTTTATGAAGATGTGAAGTTTATTCCATAGACGAGGTAGCTTTTGGAATATGAAACTGTCTCTCCAGCAAGTCTTGTTAAAGTCACAAATAAGATTCTGGTCCATGGAACGCGTGACCCTTGTATCATTTTTTCTTCTGAATATGTAACATTTTCATCAAGGCTGGATCAAAGAATGCCTTGGAGATCATGCATAAATCCCCTCTCAATAAACAATATGATACAGAGTAAAGGGATAGGGCCTTTAACTGGTCTGCATAAGATGTGCCTTACGCTTTGTATTTTTTAGTGAGAAACTTCTGGGGCCACTCCAATTGGTGTAAGTGTCTGGTTAGGTACATGCAGATGGGAGCATTATACTTGATTATGGGCCAGATGAGGGCCGAGTATAATGGCACTGTGACTTCCTTTGATCTTGAGGCCATGCCTTTACTTATAAGTTGAGCCACAGAGAAGGATTTCCCCACTACTGTTGCTACCTGGTGGTCAAAGTTTAGGTTACTACCTATCTGTGTTCCTAGGTCCCTAACCACTGGGTCTACTTTTATGGGTCTGCTATCATTATTATAATTAGCATGGATATCTGATTTACTGAAGGGCATGACTACGCATTTTTTAGCATTTAGTCTCAGAACATGGTTTTGGCACCAGTCAATTGTCATTTTTAGGCCTGTTTGTAGGATGTCAGCATCATTTGGGGATTCAATAATTTCTCCCAGCTTACAATCATCAGTGAACTTGGTAAGCCAGAGGCCCCCAACATTGGTCTTCACTTCAGAGAAGTATATACCAAACAGGAGGAGTGCCAATACTGAGCCCCATGGGACACTGTTAGTAACAGGTTTCTTATTGGAAGTGTATTCACTTATCCATGTAACATGTATTCTGTCAATGAGGCAGCTGGCTATAAATCTGATAGCTTTACTATGAGCTCTGAGTGGGGGATCATGTTGAAAGTTTTGGTCAGTTCTAGATAAGCAGCATGTACTGTTTTACCCTCATGCATGACCCTGGTGACTTTCTTGAAGAAGTTCCACCAGACTGAGCAGACAAGATCTCCCTTTGACAAAGCTAAATTGGTTCCAGTCAAGTTTTTGGAGAGTTCCTATGTTGTTATTGATCAGGTCCATGATAATTCTTTCCATGGCCTTGCAGATCTTACAGGTCAAGATGATGGTCTGTAGTTCCCTGAGTCAGTTGATGGGCCTCCCTTGTGCAGAGGGATGACTGTTTCAGTCCTCCATTCTTTTGGGACAAAGCCAGTCCAGAGGTTGTGGTTAAAGAGGATTTCTAGTGACCCTGACAGATTTTGTTTTAAGCTATTTAAGAAGCATGCTGGAATGTTGTCAGGACCCATGGAGGCTGTGTTTCTGGCTTTAGTGAGCACAGTAAAGACTCGTTCTCTTGTAATGACCAATAAGGGGATGGTTGCAGGTACTTCGTTGGGTGTGGGAGGAGGTGATGGGGGAGAGAAGTTTGAAAAGAACTTGTCAGCCAGCAGGTTTGGTATAGTTTCAAACTGGGTGTAAGTGTTACCATTCATGATTAATTCGGCACATTGCTGAGCATTTCCCCCAAGGTTATGAACATAATTTAAAAAAAAGCTTTGTGGTTATCTTTCACCTGGGAGACTATCTTTGCCTCATAGTTTGCTTTAGCAGATTTGACCAGCTCTCTAATTTATTTGCTTAGACTGATGAGTGTCTTTTTTGCACTGTTTTGTCTGTTCCTTCTTGGCTTTGGAAATAGTTTTTTTTTCCTTTTGTTAAATGTCCTATTTATGCTAAGGATCCAACAGGGTGGTTTATTTTTGCCAGTAATCATAGGTTTGACTTGGACAGGCTCTGCCTTCTCTATGCAGCTATGAATGTGGTTGTACAGTGCTTTTGTGTACAGCTCAGAGTAGGCCTCAGTGTCACCTGGGTTCAGAGGGGCTTGGAAGTTTAATGAGCTGTCACTTAGTTTCAGGTAGTTGGCCTTAGCAAAGTTCTTAACAGGTTTGGAGTTTGATGGGGGGTTCTTGGTTAGTTTTAATACTAAATTAGATCATTTTGTGGTCAGATCTTACCAGGAAGGAGTTAATCCACAGTGGGGAGCAGCATCTCCCCATGTTACTGAGTACTAGGTCTAGGATATTTGTACCTCTAGATGGGGAGCTAACTAGCTGCTCCAGGGTGTTTGTATTGATGAAGTCCAAAAGCCTCAGAGCAAGTGAGTGAATTATGGGTCATGTAAGTTTCCCAATTTATGGAGGGATAGTTGAAGTCACCTATAAGTATGGTGTTAGGCTGAATGTTAAGAGATTCCAACAGGTTTAATAGGAGGTATGGTTTTCCAGACTCTGCTTAGGGGATCAGGAACTAACAAGCATATAATAGGGATATGGTTAGTTAGGCAAGGAGCAACTCAAATGAGTAATGTTGTTGAACGAGTCTATCAGTGTACTGGTCCTTTAGGAACACTGAGTTACCTCCTCCCTTTGTTTTATCCTGAGCTGAGGGAGATCAAAATTTATGAAAGGCATTGTAATGTTTGATAGCCAGGGTGCTTTCCATGGTTCTGGACCATGTTTCTATGACTGCACATATATCTGCATTCTCCAGGGTGAGGAGTGCTTCCAGGGAGTGTAGTTTCCTCATCACTGGGCAGCAGTACCTTTAGGCAGCTGTGAGTGATTTTTGTTATGTTGGAGGGTTTAACAACTTGGCATGGCCTGAAAAAGGTACTATGGGAATAGATAAAGTTTTTGACAGTATCCAGAAGCCAAGTGATGACAAGTGCAAACCATTTCAGGCAAAGCATCGTGGTTTGTCGATCATGTCTCCCCAGGCTGACAGAAAATGGATCCCCTTGTTGTGACACCAGAAACAAAGCCAACTGTTGAAGTCAATAATTTTTTGCAGGTACTGTGGCATCATCATTGGTGAAGGTAGGATGCTACTCAACCCTAGATTCATACCCACCTGGTACACATATTGCAAGAGCTCCAGCATGTCTCTCTTCGTATAGTCCAGTAATGTATGTCTTAGGTTGTTTAAGACAAAGACTATGACCATATCATACTGGTACTTGTGGTTTAAAGACTTAAGTGCATGCATAATCTGGTGGATTCTGGCTCCAGACAGACAGCTGACTGTGATATTTTCATTTTTTAGCCTGGTAAGGGCGACATCAGTATGTCTTACAATGGAATCTCCAATAACTAGAATGTTTGGCTGTGCCTTATGGATTTGGAAGTGGGGCTACTATGATTTTATGTGTTGTGTGAGGTGTGGTTTTTGAGTGTGCACAGGGCCACTGAGAGATGCTTTTAGGAGGTCTTGGAGGTTTGGGTAGATTAAAGTGAGTACCTCTGCATATGTGGGTCTATGTGTTTGTTCCTTAGTGTTGGTAGTGAGTGTTTTGGATGTGTTTGGATGTAAAGCTAACAATCTGGTTTGCATTTTTCGTATGTGTATATGACAGCTTTGCCTGCAATAACATTGTTTATCTACATGTGTATCTACATCTCTCACACACTGTGTTTGTATGTTCTAAAACTAAATGGTTGTCAGTGAACATGAGACAGTTACTACACTGCTTTGCAATGCCCATAACCACCAGGTCTGAAACAGAGATGACAGGGAAGCACCTATCCATTATACTAGAGCCATAGTAGATGGAATGTAGTAGGGGTGAGTCACTTAAACATCTAATTGAGAGTGTTTGGTAGTAAACTATTAGATGACCTGCAATGGTGCTGCACTCTGCACAAACTGGCAGCTTTTCAAGCAGCTGTGAACAGTGGAAGACTATGGACAACGTTTCCTATACAGGACTTTCAACTGCAGAGGTTTGCTTACATACAAGACACAGGTAACTGCATTTGTGCAAAGTGCAAATGAGAGGCTTTTATATCAGCAGGATGAAAGGCTTCTACACAGGTAAACCCTCAGGCTATTCAGATAAACACAAAATAAGCCTTCCACAAGCAGTTCCCAAACAGGATGGATTGAATCAGCCCTCTGTTCCCACCAGAGTGCAAAAAAAAAACCCTCACTGTAAAACAAACTGGTTTTGAGCTTGTGTAGTAACAAATGCTTTACAACAAAAGGCAGAATTCCTGTAGTATCAAGAATCCTTGGAAATAATTTCACAAACCCTGACAAATGTTCACAAATACAGAAAAAAGTGTGCAAATCATAAATACAGCTTCCCTGTAACCTGGTATTGGAAAAAAGAAAGTAATCAGAGAATACTTAAACAGTTTTAATGTAAATAGCACAATTGCAGACCAAATTATCACCATAACAGCTACAGACAAATGAAATCTGAGGGTCATGCTGCTCAATGCTAGAAGTCTAAATCTCAAAATTCACTCGCTTGAAGCACTCCTTAAAATGGAGAACATTGACCTTTGTGCTGTAACAGAGACCTGGTTCAAGGCAGCAGATAGCACCCCTGCACTACCAGGCTATAACTCATTCCATACCTTTTGGCCCTAGAACTTGGACCGAAGCTCCAAAGGCGGTGGTGTTTCCATATTCATAAATGATGCACACACCTCCAGACTGGTAGCCCAACATGATGCATCAGAGATACTTCAGGTGCAGCTAACATTGGGTAAGACAGCGATTCAGGTTGTAGCCTGCTATAGGTCCCCAACCATGACCCAAGACTCACACTCCACGTTCCTAAGCACCCTGGAGAATATTAGGGTCCAACCTAACACTCTCATACTGGGCAACTTCAACTACCCCTCCATTAACTGGGAAAACTACTCATGTACCAATACACTTGCCCAAAATTTCCTGGAATTCATTAATTCCAATGCCCTGGACCAGCTCATTCTTACCCCCACTATGGTAGCAACATCCTTGACCTGGTCATTACAAACATGGGTGACCATTGCTCTGTACCAATAGTCATCTCCTCCCTGGTTAGATCCGACCACAAACTAATCACCCTGAAAATCCCCCCCCCCCCCCCCCCTGCAAAGGTAACCACCATGAAAAACTTTTCCAAAGCTAACTTTGGGCTCCTAAAAACAGAGGTGGCTAACTTCACGGCACCCATGCAGTTGGAGAACAGCTGCATGACTGCCGAATCATACACTAATGCTCTGTATGAACATGTACACAAATGCATGGATCTCGCCATACCCAATAGAACCAAGACACTCTCCTCCAAAAAAAGGAAGCCAATCTGGTGGTCCCCTGCCATAAATAAACTATACAACAGAAGGAGGAAACTGATGAGAAATAAGGTGAAGTCCCAAGACTGGAAAAATCTTTTATCAGCCTCAACAAAAAGGTTGAGATCCCTCATCAAATCCTCTAAAGCTAGCTATGAAAACAGAATTGCACCAGATAGTAAAGACAACCACAAGGCCTTCTATAGTTATGTAAAGAGTCTCCATGGCAATACCCAAATTTGCTCGGAGCTGTTGCACAATGGCACCTCCTATACTGAGCCAACAGATATTGCCAATATACTGACCGACAGATTCAGTGCCAACTTTAACTCTCTCTCCGCCACCAAAGGACCAATCACAATACCAGTAGATTGCCAGGCAATCTACTGGTACTGTGATTGGTCCACAATACAATACCAGTAGATTGCCAGGCACCCAGTATTACTGCTGGACAGGTTAAAACAGCACTGTCCAAGGCCAAGAATACAGCTTCTATGGGACTTGACAATATCCCTGGCTGTGTTCTACATAAACTACGGAGTGAACTGGCACGTCACCTGCATGCCCTGTTCAATCACAGCCTCACCTCAGGCTTTATCCCTACCAAATGGTGCACTGCTACAGTCATCCCTCTCCAAAAAGGAGGAGTGACTACAGACTCCGGGAACTATCGCCCATTATCCTGACAACTCTGATATGCAAAACTATGGAATGCATCATCATGGACCTAATAAACAAAGATATAGGGAACCTCCAAACTTTGGATCTCACGCAGTTTGGTTTTGTGAAGGGTAGATCATGCCTGCTCAACCTGTTCAACTTCTTTGAGTCAGTCACCAGAGCTGTGGATAAAGGCAAGGTGGTTCATAGGTTCATAGGTAGGTACTAGGCTAGTGGCCCTAGGGCCTATATAAGCCTTGCCAAAAAGGTACCCTGGCTTTCGCCTCCCCCAATAAAATTATTTTCCTGTGCCCCTGTCGAGCAGAGGCACAGAGGTGATCCCCGGGGTGAATTTCCTATTTCCCATCCAATCATCAAGATTTTTCTTGAAGAGTACTAATGAGGAGTTTTGTTTGATATAGATAGGTAGTTTGTTCCAGAGTATGGGAAGTCTCTGGGACAGGAATCTATCCTTCCAGCATGTTCTGTTTATTGTGGTGACAAGGTTTACGGCCCTAGAGCGTGTAGCTCAGAGGGATTGGGATTTCTTTAAGTGGAGCATGTCCAACAGCTCTGGGTTTGACATAGCTTTGTATGTTAGGCAAAGATCGCCTCTGAGTAGGTGATATGCGACGGAGTAAAGATGGAGTTTTTTTTAGATGTCTGCGTAGGGCATCTGTTTGAGGTCAGTAATCCTCTTTGTGAGGTACTTCTGCGGCCTTTGTAGATGTCTTGTGAGCTACACACCAAAAGGGGCGTTTTATTCTATAATGGGTGTAATGAGTGACGAGTAGAAGGGAACAGTGACTTCTTTTTTCCTGGATGAGAAACCTTTTGTGATGAGGTGTGCCACATAGAAGGATTTCCTGACTACTGTGGTGATGTGATTATCAAAGGAGAAACTACTGTCCACCTGTGTCCCAAGGTCTCATATCACAAGTTCGGTGTTAAGTAGACTACCACCTATGTGGTAGCTCATGGGTACAGAGTTTTTACCAAAGGGGATGACAATGCACTTTTTGGCATTGAGCTTGAGGCCATGGCTTTGACACCAGGCATCTGTCTCAGTAAGGACCTTTTGTAAGATTTCCACATCATTAGGAGTTTTGATTATGGCTCCTAGTTTGCAGTCATCTACGAACTTCGTTAGCCAAAGACCTTCTGTGTTAGCCTGTACTTCAGAAAAGTAGACACCAAACAGGAGAGAACCCAGGACTGAACCCTGTGGTACTCCACTTGTCATTGGTATGAAGTTGGATTTGGAGTCTGCTACTTTCACAGTATGGGTTCTTTCAGTGAGACAGTTGGCAACCCATCTTGTGACATAGGGATTTATACCTAGTTTAGTATGCTTATCTATAATTCCAGAGTGGGGGAAGGTGTCAAAAGCCCTGGCAAGATCTAGATAGGCTGTGTGAACCACTTTACCCTCATCTACAGCCTTGGTGACTGCTTCAAAGAGGTCTATCAGGTTTATGACACATGATCTGCCTTTTACAAACCCGAACCGGGTGGGGTCCAGAGTTTGGAGATTTGTTTATAAGTTCCATGATGATACATTCCATGGTCTTGCAGACCAGGCTCATTAGGCTAATGGGGTGGTAGTTCTCGGGGTCTGTGGTGGCTCCCCCTTTGTGGAGTGGGATAACTGTCACTGTGCACCATTCAGTGGGCACAAAGCCTGAGGTGTTCATACAGCCTACCTTGATCTGGCCAAGGCCTTTGGTACCATTCCCCATTCAGGAATCAGAAAAACTCACTAAGCTAGGCATCAACCCCTATATCACTAGGTGGGTTGCAAACTGGCTCACAGATAGAACCCACAGTGTGAAAGTAGCTGACTCCAAGTCAGACTGTCGACTAGTCACGAGTGGAGTCCCACAGGGTTCGGTCTTGGGTCCTCTCCTATTTAGTATCTACTTCTCTGAAGTTCAGGCCAACACGAAGGGACTGTGGCTGACAAAGCTTGCAGACGATTGCAAGTTGAGAGCCATAATTAACTTCCCAAGTGATGTTGACATCCTACAGAAAGGCTTCACTGACACCAGTGACTGGTGTCAGAACCATGGCCTTAAGCTCAATGCCAAAAAATGTGTCGTCATCCCCTTTGGGAAAAACCCGGTTCCCGTAAATAACCACATCGATGGTAGTCCACTGAACACAGAAGGCGTCATAAGAGTTCTGGGAACACAGGTTGACAGCAACCTCTCTTTTGACCACCACATTGCCACTGTGGTCAGAAAGTCCTTCTATGTGGCACATCTCATTACTAAGGGTTTTGCATCCAGGAACAAAGAGGTCATTGTCTCCCTCTACTCTTCCCTCATTAGGCCAATCATCGAGTACAATGCCCCAATTGGCATGTATCTCACTAGAACCCTACAACAACTGGAGAGGCTGCAAAAATACATCACAAAGAGGATCTTGGGCCTTAAACACTTGTCCTGTATGCACATACTCAAAAAACTCTCAACTATTCTCTGTGTCATATCGCCTACTTAGAGGCAATCTCTGCTTGGCTTACAAAGCCATGTCTGACCCAGCTCTGTTAGAAATGCTACATCTAAAGAAATCCCAATCCCTCCACACTACATGCTCCAGAGACCTCAACCTCATTACCACAATCAACAGAACAAGCTGGAGGGACAGGTTCATACCCCAGAGACTGCCCATGCTATGGAATAGATTTCCCATGCATTTCAAGTGGAGTGCCTCACTGGCTCTCTTCAGGAGAAATCTTGATGAGTGGATGGGAAATAGAAAATTCATCCCGGGGATCACTCCAGTGGCTCTACTTGGCAGAGGCACTGGGAACTAAGATCGGGTGGCTCGATGCCAGGGTAATCCTATGGGCTAGGCTTGTAAAGGCTTCAGGGCCATTAGTCTAGTACACACCTATGAACCTATGAACCTATGAACTTCTGTGTAACGATATGTATATTCCAGCCAAGTATTAAACGTATTCAAAAAAATGCATTTTAAATAAAGTGCTGACCTTTGCAGATTGTTTCGGCTTTGATTTCATGCTGATGAAGACTCCCAGCTTTTCCACCAGAGTACTCATTTTCTCTGGTTCCAGTTCTTCACTCTCCTTCATATCAAACATTAAGCACAGGGGTAGGCAGTCCTGAAATGTATAGAAATTGCCATTACTAGAAACTACATGACATGTTTCTGCATTCTCCCTCTCTTCTCACTAAAATGTTTTTGTTATACTTGCTATGAACCTTACACTAAAGACACACGGATATGTACAGATGAATATATATAGTCCCTAAAATATTAATTTTTAAGCAGTGAGTTGTATACTTTATTACTATAAAATAATATAAAGTTACTACTTTTCAAACTTTGCCTTTATATTGTATTGTTCATAACATGCTCTAAAAATAGGGTTAAGATACTTACCAATAATAGGCATTTAAAAGAGATTATTGCAACAATAATTCATACCATTTGTGTTCACCGACCTTCTATTTTCCTTGGGTTTGCCATATTTTCCAAATTGTTTTCCTCTGTGAAGGCTAATGCTGGTCTGCAGGTAAAGCATGCTTCTCATATAAATCTAGCACTAGAATCTCTATTTGTTTATGCTTTGTGGACTGGGTTTAGTCCCCCAAGCCATGGCATCTTTTCAGGGGATAACCAAGGTAGCATTTATACTGACTAGGGGTATCTAGCCAGGGCACTAGGGAACTTTCCCTGATCTTTTCCTGCAGGTGTAGTTGGAGGGCAGTTGCAGGGAAGGAGGCAAAATGGAGGAGCAGGTGGCAGAAACTGCTGGAGTACAGAGTAAGAATGTATCTTTGTGTGAGTACAGAAGTGGAGAAGATGATAGTGGATTATCTATTACTGCTGGTATTAGTGTTACTGATATGGAAATAGTTTCTACATTGTCTCAGAATTTATCTGAGTCACAAACTAGTCAGACTCAAGTAACTCATTTGGCTAATGATGGTTTGGATGAAACTATGCTTTGTATTATGCTTTCTGAGAGTGAAACAGTTGTTATTACTGCACTTTATAGGGATGATCTTATAGAACTGTGTTTTCTGCAAAGTACAGAGGAAGAACTTTCCACTCCTAGCCGGATGATGCATCAACACCTGTTACTCAGGAATCATCAGTCAGTAACATGCAACATGCTATTCCAAATATTATAATGACTAGTGGCTAGAAAACTGTGGGTGGCTTTGGTGGTGCAGTGGTTAGCACTGCCACCTCACAGCAAGAGGTTCTTTGGTTTGATTCTCGGCTGGGGTGCCTTCTGTGCAGAGTCTGCATGTCCTCCCTGTGATCGCCTAGGTTCTCTCCGGGTGCTCCAGTTTCCTCCCACATTCCAATGGCATACTGTAGGGGAGTTAGAGACTCTAACTTGGTCCTACGTGTGAGTGTGTGCACGTGTGTGCCTTCTGTGGAAGGTTGGGTGCTGGGCTGGCAAAATGACACTGTAAAACTCCACAGCTACTCATTCTGCAGACCACTGTTCTGCTGTGATGACCCCTAATGGGAGAAGAAGAGGCTAGAATAATGTGTAGCTGAAAATGTGCTTTTTTTGTGAAGATACCATTCATGTATATTGTGCCTGTTCAAAGTGGACGTGTACTATGTTTGTGAGAAAAGCTACACTGCCAAAAACTGTCAGCTTCATCATAAAAAAATGTGGGGAAGGGGGACACTAGATAACATATTGTATTGTTACTGATATTACCTACATACAGATAACAAAGATGTTTATAATGATAATGAGTGTTTATCAATACCGTCCGCTGACAATATAGGATTTTGAAACAAGTAAATAATAGGGATATAGAGACATGGAAGATGATAGTAACTGTGAACCAAAGATACTCTCTCATCCCTACCAGCCATTGACATTAGTAACGTTGCACATGGACATAAGTTTTGTGTACTTCTTTCTGAACTTCCAGAATCAGAACACTTTGCTGTGTCGGGATGCCCAAGAGTGTGTCACAAAAACAAAAAAACATGGATAGAGGCCCAACAAAATACAGAAAGGAAAAAAAAGGATGATATTTCTACACTTTCTGTCAATATACATATTATGAAAAATTATGTCAGATACATTACTGTTCTGCAGTGGTGAAAAAATATTAACAGCACATGTCATATGCTTACTGGAGGTGACATTTCTACAAAATTATAAGGGAAAGCAGTGTGTAAAAACTTGGTCTGTGGGTACAGATTTAAGTTCTGGTTGTCTGCTTTGGTTAATAGCCAAGAAAGTCACGTACTGGTTATAACCATTACAGATTTTGGTAGACTTTTAGTACTATGTTACAGGAAAAATGAAAGGGTACCATGTCTAATTGTTGGAAAAGCCAGAAAATAACTTTCCCTTAAGGTGTAAGTTTTTTTGTTAATTAATATGGATATAGTTGCTGTAGATGTATGTATTTATTTATTTGACATTTGTTTACCGGGGTGATCTGACTGGCTCTACAGAACCCATTTTCAGCAGAGGCCCGGGGAGAAAGGCTCCACATACAGAACAAATAAAGTATAATCCAATACAATACAAATGACATTAGAAATTCTATATAAAAATAAGTTGAAAGAAACTTTACAAGATTACATATCTAGACAAGTCTATAGAGTTTAAACACAGATAGTAATAGCCACTCTAACCATATACATAGCCTATGAGTAGATAGTGTCCAAAAGTATTATGTAGGTAAGTGCAATGTATGACATTGACTGTTATAGTACATGAAAAAATAGAATATTGGTTTCAGTTAGGAAAATAATAGCCAGAAAGTTAGTGATGTAGAAAGATAGTGAGACAGTTAAAAAGCACAGAAGCAATACAGTCTGAGCAGTAGCTTAAGGATATGGTATAGGAACAGAGAAGGAGTTAGAAGAGCCTTAGGATCTTGCAGACTGTGAAGGATTGATATGTGAAAGAAGAGGAGGATGAGGCTAGTGTGGAAGAAGAGGAAAGAGCTGAGCATTAGGCAGGCTTTATGCAGGAGCAGAGCCATGTATTTTTGAGATGATGTTTTAAAGAGGCTTTGAAATGATAGCTAGAGGCAGTGAATTCCATAGTATAGAGACTGAGTAAGAATGCAGAGAGTGACCTGGTTTTCTTGTGGGTTTTGATATAGCTAAGAGATTTTTGTCTTCTGATCGTAGGCACCGATCTGGTGTGTAAGGTGTGACTAGATTGGCTAGTGCAGGGCAGGCAGTAGGCTTGAAAACAAGATTGTGCAAGGTGGATAGCTGATTAAAGGCAGGTTGGTTAGGGAGTTCAAGTCAGTTTAGTTCTACTAATGGTTTACAGTGGTGTGTGATATCTAGAGTTTGTGGCAAACTTTGCAACTTTGTTGTAGCACTGTTTCATCTTTCTTAGGGTAGAATGTACGTTAGCTAGGATAGGGGCACCGTAAAGAAGGGAAGGAAGTAAAAATGTTTTTGCAAGGGTAGTTTTGGTTGTTGCAGTAAAGAAATATTTGTTTTTATATAAGAGTCCCAATTTTTGATGAGTTTTGTTTACATTTGCTGTGCAAGGGGGTCAAATGAAAGTTTTTTTTTGTCAATGACAACTCCTAGAAGTTTGGTTTCCTGCACTATTTCTATGACAGTGTTGTCAGATACAAGGATGTTGAAATGATCAGTGACAGGGGAGGTGTTTTTGGGGTGAAAGAGTACTAGTTTAGTCTTCTTTGGATTAAGAAAGAGTTGGGAATTTCTTAGCCAGGATTTGACTGCAGTAAAGGACTGCTGAGTTTTTGAAAGTAGTTCTGGTAGTAATTGAACAGTACAGATTATGGTGGATTCATCAGCATATTGAATGAGTATTCCAGGGTGAGAGGCAGTGTGAAGGTTTTTTGTGAAAATGTTGAAGAGTAGGGGTCCGAGGATGGAGCCTTGAGGGACTCCAGTATGGTTATGCAGACAGGTCGAGAGTTCATTGGCCTATTTCACTGCTTGTTTACGATCCTTGAGGTAGCTCTGAAACCATTTTACTGTGTTATGTGAGAAGCCTAAGTTAGATCGTGTGCTCAATAGTAAGGGGTGAGACACTGTGTCAAAGGCCTTGGAGAGATCAATGAATACTGAGGCTCTATAGCATCCGGCATCTCTGGCCTTCTTCACAGTGTCTGTAAAGGATAATAGGACTGCAGCTGTGCTGTGGCTAGGTTGGAAGCCATGTTGGGTTTTGCTTAGAAGATGGTTTTGCAATAGGTATTGTATTACCTGCTGATGGAGACCTCTCTCTAGAATTTTGGATATGGTTGACAAGATGGATATAAGACGGAAAATGGATGGTTGAAAAGAGTTGCCTCCTTTGTGGATGGGGTGATGTGAGATTGTTTCCATATGGTAGGTACTTCTGATTCGGATAAAGACCTATTTATAAGGATAATCATTGGGTAGGTGATTGAGTTGGCAACCAGTTTGAGGTAGTGTGGTGGAAGACTATCAGCTGAGGTGGAGCAGGGTTTTAGTTTTTGTAGCAGTTTCTTAATGGTGTCAGTGGGTATGGGCTGAAATGAGAATGGGGTTTGTAAGATACATTGTTGAGTATGGGGGTTATTAATGACAAGGTTAGAAGTAGAAGTAGTTGATGATCTAGGGTTGATGTCTGACAAGGTTGAAGGGGGGTCCACCATAAGGGGTGCTCGCTAGTAGGTCTGATATTGATTTTATGAAGGGCTTGTTAAAGGTGTTGGCTATTTGTGATGGAGGGGTATCAGGTGGTAGGTTGTGCTCTTTGTTTGTTCCAGGGTTCAGTAGAGAAGATATGGAGTGCCAAATTTATTGGGATTGATTTTATGCTGGAGTTGAATCTTGGAATAGTATGACTTCTTATCTCTGTTGATTAGTTTTGTCACTTTGTTATGTGGTGTTTTGAAATTGACATGATTTTGTTCATGTTTGTTCTGTTTTCAGGTTTTCCAGGCTAGGCCCCTTTGCTTCATGAGGTGTTTACATTCCTTAGAGAGCCATGGTGCTGCGTTGTTTTTGATTCTTTTCATACGAATGGGAGCTGGGGTATTAAGTATGTGAAGGAAGGTGTTATTAAAGTATAGTACAGCGTCATTAAGGGATAGTTGTTTAAGGGGTGTCCAGACTATTTCACATAGCAGACAGTTGAATTTATGCTGACAAAAATTAGTTGAGTTCCTAACTGATTTTACAGTGTGTACTCTTAGTTGTTGGGAGTTTTTTCTAAGTGAATTAGATGGCAGATGATCACTCAGGGAGCTAGGCATTGTACTTGAAAAGGGGTAATTGGTAGGGTGGGATAATAGGATCCAGTCAAGGTAGGTAATATCTTTACTGTATCTTATTGGAGTATTGATAAGCTGATAAAAAACATACAGATTTATACTATTTGTGGGGGAGATGGAAGCTATGGTTTGCCAATCAATATTTACGTCTCCTAAGATTATTGTTTCAAGGTTTATTGTTTTGGATGTCCAGGATAAAATATTTTCCAACACTGGTACATTGTGACCTGGTGGGATATATATTACTATTATGCAAATTATTTTAGATGTGTTGAGGTTCAAAAAGAGATTAGTAGCTCAGCATTAGAAAATATAGGTATATTACTGGTGTAGGGTGTGATGTTGAGTGTAGAGGGATATAGAAGGGCTATCCCTCCCCCTTTTTTAGATCCATCTCTTCTGGTTATTGCAAAGTTTGCAGGTATTATTTCTGAGTCGTTGACACTTGGGTGTAGCCATGTTTCGGTAAGGGCTAGTATGTTAGGTTTATTTTGATAAATCCAGGCATGCATGGGGTTATTTTATTACATATACTTCTAAGGTTCAGTGTAAGTATGTTTAAGACTTTGGAGTTACTCTTGTGGTTAGGATTAGAGGGTGGGCCTGGGTTAGGATGTATGCTTCCACATTTGAGTAGCTAGGTAGTGTGCAAGTGTGGTTTCATAGATGGTGAGGAGGACAATTTGTGGTTTGTATAATATGGGAGGGTATAGGGGAAAAGCTGGGGGGAGATATGTGAGAAGCTGTGTTGTTTATTGAGGAGATGGTTGGAGGAGGTTGTTGATGTGTATTGGTGTGTGTAGGGGGGGTATGAGAGGATATGGCTTTAGAGAGGCTGAGAATTAAGAGTAAAGAGGTTAGACAGGTAAGGAGTAGCATATCAGCTGTGATGGTGGGTTTAAAAAATAGTAAAAGTGATATTTGTGTGTTAGAACGTAATATGAGGTGTAAATAGATATGCATGTTATCTAGTGATATGTGAGCAGGTTAAGGTAAGGTTGGGAATGTTTTGACTTCAGGCTGGAATATGACAATGACAATGTGGTTAGGTGTTTTGCCTTGTGGACTGTGGTAAGGAGGGGTGGGGGTAGATGTGATTGGTCAGTAGTAAAGCTATGGTGCAAAATTAGTTTGGTGTGTGTATAATAGAAGAGAAGGTGGCAAGCCTGGAGTTAATGTAAGATTGTTTGAGGTGGTGACTCTGTTGAAGGTGGAGTAGAATAAGGTGCAAAGAATTATAACAGGAGGGGAAAGAATTCAGGGTAATAGATATAAGGGAAAGCAGATAAGTTTGGTTATATCAAAGATTATAAGGTGTGAATGAAATGTGGGTGTGGACAAGGTAGAGTTGTATATAACTGGATCATTGGAATGAGGGTGTGTGGCTTGCTTGGGATATGAATAGAGGTGCTGGGGTGGGTAGAATAGGGGGCAGGGCAGGGGAGCAGAGTGGGCAAAGTGAACAGCATGGGAAGAACACCCTCAGATGGTTTACCACCAAAAACAATCAGTGAGGCAGAACATTCATGGATACAAAGACAAGGTCTCTGGACTCTAAATACTTGACGAGTCACAGCATTTAATTGTATCGTTATGGGCTTTTCTTTGTCTTTCCAGGGATATAGTACACTGATAAGAGTAAAATATGCTAAAGTGTTAATTTAGCTTCACATTCAGCAGTAAAAGGCCTGTGATTGTGGGTAAGTAACTGGGGGTGGGTATATACTTCCAGTAGATTCAGCACTACAAAACAGATCACACTAATGCATGACTTAAGTCATTAGGCTAAGGCTTGGAAAATGCCTTATATAGATTTAACTTAATGTATTGTTCCTTGTGAACCTTTACAACTGCAGGTGAAATTCAGCTGTGCAAATTCTTTAGGTAGTGGGATATGACAACTTTTGCAGCAGCAGTGGTCAAGAGTTACTATACACTTGGTTCACTGGTGGAGAGAGAGAGAGAAAAACTAATGAGGATTGCCTGACGGTTGAACTAGATAGGTACAGTACTATTTGGGTATACTCAGCCACATTAAGTAATGTTTGGCAAACAAGAGTAGTGCACTATATTTCACAACTGTGCATTTCAGCTTTCTAGCCTTTAAACAGGAAAATAAGAAAGCTAACAGGAGATATATGTAGGTATGCAAGTTTGGGAATACTAAAAACAAAAACAAAGATGATTTTAATTATGACATTAGAGCCAGGAAAAGGGGTCAGATACTACAGATACTAAACATTTGTTATCAGCTTTTAGATATATTCTAGTTTTACATTAGTAAACCAAGACCATTTACCTATTGTAGAGGTAGCTAGCAGAAAAAATATTGTCATACAACAGTTTCAGCTCTTTTTGGGAATGATACCAATACCCTTTGAATAGGAAAAGGGCTAAAACAATTGACTGGATTTTGCACCAATTTACAAATTACATAGGAAAGGCTGTTCATTTTCACTGATTATGTTGATACTCCACGTGGTTAGACTGGTAGGTAACTTTCAAACTAAAATTAAAGCTTTGCATTTAGTTATAGAAAACAGTGTCACACCTATGCAAAGGAAATGTACTTAAAATATAATGCCTATGGATATGGCAGTAGAAATGGCTGATGCTGTCATTTGAAAAAAGAAAGATAGTTGGCATTCATACCTTATATATGAAAAGCATTTTGTTGCTGGTAATAAAATGTCCACCTTGGAGTAAACAATTAAAAAGTTTGAGAGCATATACCAGATGTTGTACTAAATACTAATGGCCATCTGATTACAGGGCAAACTAACATTCAAACTATGATAGACCAATATATGACAGAGTTGTACAAAGAACAAAAAGTTTATTTTCCCATCTAATTGGAAAGTTAAGAATTTACCTCAGTTATTGCAACAGTTTGGGAGAAGAAATATCTCTATCAGAATTAAGCAAAGTGATAGCTTGAGGCAAAATAGATTCTTTTCCATTGACAGATAGCCTAGGAAATATTTTATGAACTGATAGGAGACAGGGAGAGGGCTGTTTTTTACATGCATGGAATGAATGGCACAAAACTGGCTAAGTTCCTAAAGGAGTACATGATAAAGTACTATAACGTGTCTGAGGAAAAAAGGGGACGAAAAAAAAACAAACAAACTGGAGATGTGCAAAACCAGCTATAGATTTTTATGACTAAATACCAGCAAAGATTTGAAAAAAAAAAAACTATATACTTTAACACCTTTACTGAATTATCAGTTAAGACATAAACATATATTTATATAAAATAAAACACACCATGTTAACATGTCAGTTATAAACATTATATATCACATACATGCTTTTATACAATTATCATCAATCCAACATTACATAAATTGCTCAATTCCTGCCTTCCCTTAAAACTAACTCCCCTTCTATAACATTATTCTGAGTGTATTGTTCCCACAATTTCCATTTTTTTCTATGTAGTTTACCACAGCTCTTTTCTAAAGATAGTTCTTTTATCTCTGTTATAATACTACTTCAAGTACAGTTGGGTTAGACTTTGATTTACATTTTCTAATAACTGCATTTTTATCAGCCATCAGAATTAAATTTAACAATGCCTTACTAGGTCTAGGAAATTCAGATCCTGCATCCCAGTTCAAAAAATTGTCTCCTTGGAGAAGATGGCTGCATGCTAAGTAACAGCTTAATTTCAGCTCTCCCAGTGTAAAACAGAAACTCAGACAACAGAGTCAGTAGATTTGTCTTTTTTGGTAAATTTCAGCTACTGGCTTGTAAGTGCCTTGCCTGGATGCCAATAAAGAAGAAATTAGAGAACCTGAAAGAAAATTAACCACAAAAGGTGAGAAGAAATAACTAGCTGGGACAAATTCTGCAGCTGTTCAGCAAAAAGCAGTTTAACCTCCAGCTTTGCTGTAAGAAATGACTTCCAATAATCTAGAGACAGCAACAAGTCAAATGTGCTCAGAGTTGATTAAAATAAACAAAACGCTAAAGGAGTATATCAATTTGAATAATAAAGGGTTGGAAAAATTGGAAGAAGTTTTAAACTGATATTCAGATGAAATGATACAATTGCAAAAATCAGAGGTTGAAATGAAGAAAAAGCTGGATGAGTATTAGAATGCTCAAGAACAGATGGTTTAAAAATGGTAGAATTAGAGGACAGCGCATGTAGGGGAAAAACTGAAATTTTCTGCTGTGCCAAAGAAACTGGAAGGAACAGAGTGTGCAATTTTATTTCACAAATAAGCAACTGGACTGGTAATCCACAGCAGGAGTTGATAATTAAAAGGGCACATCATGTGTATGCTCCAAACCTGGCTGTGAGAAAGCCGCCAAGACCTCTTATAGTAAAGATGCAATCCTACAAGCAGAAAGTGTTGATTCTGACAAAACTGGCACAAGGACAATATACTAAAAGTAGGAGACAGTAGACTTCAAAGATGGCTGCACATTGAGTAACAGCTTAATTCTAGCTCTCCCACTGTGAAAACAGAAACTCAGCAGAGAAGGCCAGTAGACTTTTGTGTTTATGGGTACATTTCAGTAACTGGCTAGTAAGTGTACTGCCTGGATACCAGGAAAAAAAGAAATACAGAAGACCTGGAAAACAATCAGCTACGAAAAGTGAGGAAGAAACACTGACTGTGGAAAGTTCTGCAGCTGTTCAGCAAAAAGCAATGCAACCTCCAACCATGTCTTCCAGTAACCTACAGGAAGATATAAGACAACTGCACACAGACCTGTTTAAAATAAATGAAACACTGATGGAGTATATCAATGCAAAAAACAAAAGTCTGGAAAAAAATGGAAGAAGCTTTAAACAGATATTCAGTTGTGGTGATTAAACTGCAAAAATCAGAGGATGAAATGAAGAAAAAATAGAGGACAGAGCACACAGGGAAAACCTGAGATTTTCAGCTATACCAGAGAAGCTGGAAGGAACAGACTGGATTAATTTTATGAAAGCACAAATAAGCAACTGGACTGGTATTCCACAACAGAAGTTGTTAGCTGAAAGGCCACATTGTGTGTATGCTCCAAACCTGGCTATGAGAAAGCAGCCTAGACATTTGTAAAGCCTAGACTTTTAATAGCAAAGATGCAATCCTACCAGCAGAGGGAGTTGAGTCTGACAAAACTGTAGCAGAAGGACAAAGTACTAAAGGTGGGAGACAGCAGAGTGTTTGTGGAGAATGATTACTCACTATACACCAGGCAGAAGAGGAGTAAATTTATTCCACTTTTCAGGGAGTGTCAAGACACAGGTGTGAGATTCAAACTGCCGTACCCAGCTGTTTTCAAGATATTCTTCTCTGGAAGGACAAAATGATTTTTTGATGAAGTACATGCCAAGGAGGAAATACAAAAGTGTGTCCAACAAAAAGTGAGCCGTGAAACAGAAGGAGATTCTGCTTCTTGTTCTTCTGGTAATAAAAACCACAGAGAGACTGTAACTGTGAAACCTTTTTCAATGTTTCAAAGAAAAATGTTGGAGAAAAGGAAAGGACCACAAAAGTTGACTAGAAGAATTGAGAGTATGTTGGAAATGAAGCAGACAGGATCTGGGAGATGAAGATGAACAATAAAACCAGTAACTTAATATGGTATTACAATGCAACAATTATATTTGTCAAAGATGACAGAACAAGAAAATCTGGAAATATTAGACTTTTCCAGAATTTGTTGGACTTAGGGGGACTTTAAAGCATACGCTCTACTTCATGTCATTAATGTTTGGAAAAATCGAGTAGATTTGATTTTGCTAAGATGGCGCATGTTCAACAATTCTGGGTTGGACATGGCTCTGTACGTTAGACAGAGATCACCTCTGAGAAAACGATATGCAACAGAGAACAGTCTTAGCTTTTAGCTTTTGGCATGGATTTATATTCCACCTAAAATTGCTACAATGGAGCTTAAGAAAATTCTGGGAGAAATAATCAGTTTTCAACAAGGAATATTACTTATAGGAGGGGTCTAGAAATTGATTTGCAGCAGTGAAGGCATGTCTGGTAGGCCCTGAAGGGAAAGTATAACAAAGGAGGGTAGAATTTTGAAGAAATTTATGAAAATATTTTGCATGGAAGATATGAATTCTGTAATAGGAGTTCTGAGTGAATTTACATACTATTCCTTAATGAATTCTTATCTTGGTGTTCTTCCACATACAAGAAACCCTTATTCTGGGGGATTTCAACCTAGATTGGTTTACCTGCATATCAGAACCACCAAGTAATCTAATAAATCGCCTTGGCTACCAGCAGCTAGTCCAAATTCCAACTAGATGTGATAAAAAAATCTAAAAAGGAATCCATCCTTGACTGGGTCCTAACTAACAATCCCACATTGTACCCCCACGCAGGCTGTCTCCCAGACACCTTAAGTGACCACAACATAATATACTTTATACGTAGTAGAACAAGCATATACAAAACCACTAACTATATATCCACTAGAAACACAAAAAAAAATCTCTCCTGAGGTCCTCAGTACTTTACTCTGTAACTGTGACTAGAACCCCTTAAAAACTCTACCACTTGACCAGGCTGTAGAATATTTCAACAAAACATTTCTACAACACCTAGACACTGTTGCTTCATTGCCCAAAATCAAGGTTAGAATCTCTACAAACCCCTGGCTCAGTAAAGAAACCAAACAAATCCTCAAGTCCAGAGACGCTGCCTGGCTTTTCTATCAAAAAAACAAAGAAACACAAAGCCTAACTAAGTACCAAGAACTGCACAACCATGCAAAAAAATGCATTAGGCTGGACAAAAAATCCTACTACACAACATTACAAACTAAATACCAACACAACCCACAAAAATTTTGGAGAAATGTAAACCAGCTACTAAAACCCACCCAAAAGGCTACCCCCAAACCAACCACCCCTGACACTAAAGTTCCCATCGAAGCACAATTCAACTCCCACTTTGTGAACTCAATTCTATCCTTAGTATCACAGGACAGTTCCTTCCTTACTAGCCCCCCCAATACAAATAACACTAATACAAGCTTTACCCTCAAAACAGTTTCCACCACTTCAATCAAAAGCATGCTCTCCAAACTAAAAACCTCATCAACAGCAGCTGACCTACTCCCCAGCTATTTCTTGAAACTCACAGCAGATGCTATTGCTATCCCAATCTCCACTCTCATAAACAGATCAATTGTTGAAAACGATGTGCCCAAACTCTGGAAAATATCCTATGTTACACCCATACATAAAGGTGGGACCTCCACTGAACTTAATAACTACAGACCCATTGCTTTACTCTCCCCCCTGGCCAGAATCCTAGAAAAATGCATCCATACCCAGATGCTAAAATATCTCCTACACAGCAACATCCTGTCAACTACTCAGCATGGTTTCAAACCTGCCCATAGTACCACTACAGCCTTCCTGTGCTTCACAGACACAGTAAACCGTCTCAAAAATGAAGGCCTGCAGGTGTCAACTCTTTTTTTGGATATGTCCAAAGCATTTGACACAGTCTTGCACCAAATCCTGCTAAACAAACTAAACCAGTATCACCTATCAAATTCCACTCTTACCTGGTTCCAAAGCTACTTAACTGACAGGTACCAAGCTGTGGAATGGGAAAATTCTCTCTCTCCTCAGCTGCCCATAACTGTAGGAGTCCCACTGTTTCTATCTTAGGACCACTACTATTCAGAATCTTCACAAATGACCTCCATACCTCCACACAGCATGCATCTATCATTCAGTATGCAGATGACACTACCTTAATCTGTGCTGCACAAAACATTCCCATCCTCCTGCAAAAAACTCAACTAGCATTCTACTTATCCTCAATCCAAAGAAAACTCAGCTTATGATTATAACCAGTTCTAACAAAAACACTGATAACAGTCAATTCACTATCTATTCCACAAATGCTACTCCAATCACTCCAGTGGCACAGGCTAAGCTATTGGGAATAACCATAGACTATCACCTAAAATTTGATGGTCATCTCAGCTTAACTATTAAAAAAGTACATGCCAAACTGGGATCACTCTACCGTATCAAACCATTTCTTACCAACACAGGATCAGCCATTGCTCGCTCCCAACTTATATCCACCCTACTCTATGCATCTCCCATTCTGACTAATCTCAACAAAACTGAACTAAGCAAAATGGAAGCCTGCTATAACAGAATTGCATGCTTTGCTGCAAATTGCTCATATAGAACTCATCACTGTACTGCTTTGAGACAGCTCCACTGGATTGAACTGCCCAACCTCCTAACCTACAATCAGCTCTGCCTCTGTCATTCTATCTATTACCTCCCCAATAAGTGTCCTGCCCTCAAAAACCTAGTACAACATCACTCAACCAAAAGGCCTCTTAGATCATCAAGCAAACTACTACTAGAAGTCATCAACAGCTACAATAGCTTTGGAGATGCACTATATAGTAGTTCAGTGGCTAAAAAATGGAACTCTGTCCCTACTAGCATTCAAAACACATCATCCAAAGCCTCCTTTAAAGACCTCATCAGGCAACATCTCAAGCAAAGTTAGCAGTGCCATGATTGCTCCCCAGGCTAGTGAAAGCGGATAAGGTACACATACTACACCTAGAGTACTTGATTAAGATTGAAAACTATTCTCACAAACACTGGCTAATCTACAATGTATGTACTGTACCTGTGTACTATGTATGTGTTCTACCTATGTTCCAAATTTCAGCTGTACACCACAAATCTATTAAGTACCTTTATTTTTAAATATTTTTTGTTTGTTCTCTCCACTGTAACTGTTGATGTGCTGCATACCACTGTAAAAACATGTCTTTTGTAATTTGTGTGTATACTGATCATGTCTAAATGTATCTGTAATTTTTCTATGCGGAGCTTTTCTCCCCGGGCCTCTGCTGAAAAAGGGCCTTTTTGGCTCAGTCAGACACCCCCGGTTAACAAATGTAAAATAAATAAAATAAAATAAATAAATTCCCCAAGATATAAAAACTGAGCTAGGTTAGACAGAATTTGCATTTCTCAGGAACATGTGCATTTAATTGAAGTTCTTGATATACACCCGATGATTATGTCAGACCATGAGCCAATAATAACTACAATAAAAACATAGAGTAATGAAAAAAAAATGAGACACTGGTGCTTTCCCACCTATCTGTTGAAAAGACAGGAATTTAAGGAATGGGTAGTGGAGATTATTCAGGAGCTATTCGAGAGAATAGAAAATTTCTTCTGAAAAGATAGATAGGGAGTGGGAAAAATTTAGATGAAGTTTAAAAACAGGGTGGAAATAAAAGAAAGGGAGCTATGGCTAAGAAGTAAGAAGAGTTACTTAGAGGGACTGACAAATGTTGGAGTGCGGCAGAACAGGGGAAATCTTGTGGAACAGGAAGGCAATCAACCACAGAATGATGAGCAGAAAATAAGGGATTACCTCAGTGATATGCATAGGTTTACAAAGACTGCTGTTGAGCAACTGTGTTTTGATAATAACACTGGAGCACGGGGACTTCTGAAATAACGACTTGGGCAACAGAGAGTAGAATGGTCTGTTGTCATGCTTAGGGAGCCTATGACAAGGAGGGCAATGGGAGATTCTGTAGAGGTGTTAGAAATGTTTTGGAAATTCTATGAAGGTCTGTAAAAAACAGAGAAATATGGAAATCAAGAAAAGATACAAATGGAAATGTTTATGGAAGAATTAAATATGCCAAGGTTAGAGGTAGATGAGGCTCAATTACCAATGGTTAGGACAGCAGGAGATGAGATAAAAATACTGATGTATAGCCAATTTACAGGAAAGTCCCCAGGAATAGATGGTATTCCTGTGGAAGTTTGGAAGCTAGGAGGGAAAAAACTGATGAAGATCTGGAAGATTTTGTTTAATAGTATTTTAAGAGGAGAAGATGTACCAATGCCAAAGAAGAAAGCAGTGGTAACTGTAATACCTAAAGACGGTAAAGATCCATCAGATCCAGCTTCAAACAAGCCCACTTCAATGCTAAACCATGATTATGAAGTGTTCATGTCTACAGTGGCTAGGAGAATGGCAAAAGTGATGCCAACATTGATGCATATGGATCAATGTGGTTTTGTGGAGGGGAGGCAAACATTTGTCAACATTAACAGAACATTAATGATCCAGAGGAAAGCAGAATGCAAGAAAATAACATTGTTGTTGGTGGGTGATGATGCAGAGAAACCATTTGACAGAGTAGGCTGGGGCTCTGTGAGCAGGGCAATGGAAGCATTTGCATTTCCTGAAAAAAATTATAAGGTTGATTAGGAGGATATATGAGGGATCTGAGGTGGAAATTAAAGTGGGTGGGGTTCTCTCTGATGATTTCTGCTTGAGCAGAGGAACCAGGCAGGGATGTCCTCTCTCCCCTTTGTTATTTGCATTACATTTAGATCCATTGGCAAAGAAAATAAGGGACTCAGAAGTTCATGGATATGGTGGGTATGGTAGTAAAGAAATGCTGGCTCTATTTGAAGATAATATTATCTTATAGCTGACAGAACCAGAAAGAGACATTACAGTGCTGTGGAACATTTTGAGACAGATTCAAACCTTTTCAGATGCAACGTTAATGAAGCTAAAGTAAAGGCAATAGCAGCAAATGCCGTACCGATGCACAAACTGGTTCAGCAACACCCATATGTATGGGGCATGATAAAATGAAGTGTTTATGAGTGCGGATTAAAATGATTCTGGTGTAGTGGGAAGAGACTAAACCAAAGAGAATACAAAGACTGAGAAAATGGAAGCTTTGTTATATGGATATGGATAGTAAGATATAAGCAGTTAAAATGTGTTTAGTCCCTTTAGTCTTATACACAGGTGAAGCACATTTTTTATCAAACAGAGGTAATGTTGTGGATAGTAATTAATAAAGAGCTGAAGAACTTTATCTGGGAGGGGAAGACAGCAAGAGTCAAGTGGGATAAGCTGATTCTTCCAGTAGAACAGGGCTGATTGGGATTATTTGAATTGAAAGGATATTTTAGAGCAACAACCATGGACCAAGTGCCAAACAGTCACAATTCAATAGAAAAAAGCACTCAGATAGCTGCTGCTTGCCCACAAACTTCTTTAATAACACAGCACAGCACACCCAGTAAAAATAACGCTGAACACAGTTCTCAGTACGTTTTCATCCAAGACTTCATCAGAATGGTTACAAACACAACTCCCTCCCATTTTATACAAAAACCACTTCACCAATAAAGCAATTAAAACAATAAATCAATTCATTAAGCTTTTTAACCTGCTTAACACACCCAAGAACTTGCTTGTGAATATAATGCTTAAACTGCTTAAAGTTACTATAAAAACGTCCCTACATATTATTTTATTAAAAACTGATCATCCCTATTTATACACAATCATAAACATTTAATAAAAAATCTGTGTTAAAATAAATACACACACACACACACATATATATATATATATATGTGTGTGTGTGTGTGTGTGTGTGTGTGTGTCTGTGTGTGTGTTAAAACATATTAAACTTTTTTTATGTTATAATGTTTTTAATATTTTAATAAGTTAGAATTTTAATGTTTTAATAAGCCAGATTTTTAACATACAGGTATTGACCACTCCATGGTTTTAGACAGTTTGATACTTTGATTTTTGTTGTTTTATATTTGTCAATGTAATGAACTTTTAGGTCACTAGACAGCAGCAAAGTATTGTTTTATTATATGCATACTATTTATGTTTTAGTTTAATGTTTTAACACACACACATACACACACACACACACACATATATATATATATATATATATATATATATATATATATATATATATTTATTTTAACACATATTTTTTATTAAATGTTTATGATTGTGTAAAAATGGGGATTATTAGTTTTTGATAAACTAATATGTAGGGACGTTGTTATATTAACTTTAAGCAGTTTAAGCACTATATTCACGAACAAGTTCTTGGGTGTGTTAAGCAGGTTAAAAAGCTTAATGAATTGATTTATTGTTTTAATTGCTTTATTGATGAAGTGTTTTTTGTATAAAATGGGAGGGGGTTGTGTTTGTTACCATTCTGATGAAGTTGGATGAAAACGTACTGAGAACTGTGTTCACCATTATTTTTACTGGGTGTGCTGTGCTGTGTTATTAAAGAAGTTTGTTGGCGAGCAGCAGCTATCTGAGTGCTTTGTTCCATTGTATTTTAGAGCTACACAGTTAAGGCTCCTATACATAGCACAAGCAGAAAACTATTATTCAAAATGGAAAGGGATGATGATGAAACAGTACAGTTTTGTACCTACCATAAATGTAGATGTTCGAGTGCTCATACAGCTGCAGTCATAACAGATTGGTTATCCTGCCGTCAGGCGGGTTCTCGGTCAACCGAATTCCAAAGTCTAGGTCCGGCATCGGTTGTCGTCGCTTCCTCCCTGACGTCAGTGTGGCAGGGGTATAAAAGAGGCAGTCGACGCCATTTTCTTCAGTTTTTCTTGCCCCAGATGTCAGGTGCCCCCAGAAGGAAGGCAAACATAATGTTATGCAAAAGTGCAATGTTGATAAATCAAAAACAGTAGTTGCAAGCAAATACACCATAAAATAATACCCCAAAAGGTTATATGAAAAGGGTTTGTCATAAGGCCTGTCCGAAGAGGGGTTGGAGGGAGGGAAACCTGGACTGCAGCTGTAAGAGCACTCGAACATCTACATTTATGGTAGGTACAAAATTGTACTATGTTCATCGTGCATACAGCTGCAGTCATAACAGATGGGTAGAATCCCAAAGCTAAGTAAGGGTGGTAGGCACTAAGTGGAACTAGGAGGGGCTAGGATGCCCTGCAGGACTGCTGTGGCAAAGCCCGCTCTAGATTTAGAGTATAGTGGGAGGTGATAGTGCTTGGAGAAAGTGTGCACTGAACTCCAGGTGGCTGCTTCCAAAATATCCTTGGTAGGGACCCCCCTGAGGAAGGCTGCAGAGGTAGCTGTGGCTCTGGTGGAGTGGGATCTGATGCATGCAGGCACAGTTTTTCCATGAAATGAGTAACAAAAGCGTATGCAGTGGGCTATCCATTTTGAAATTGTCTGTTTGGAAACAGCCTTTCCTTGAGCACCTGCAGCATAGGACACAAAGAGTTGCTCAGATTTCCTGAATGGCTTTGTCCTGTCCAAATAATAATGAAGTTGTCTGTGAATGTCCAAGGAATGTAGTAGTCTTTCCCCTTTGTTTTGTGGATTAGGATAAAAGGTAGGTAAGTGGATAGTCTGATTCAAAGCTACACTGGATATTACCTTTGGCATAAAGGTAGGGTTGGTTCGTAAGGAAACTCTGTCCTGATGGAAAATGATGAATGGTTGCACAGCCATGAGGGCCTGTAGCTCCGAAACCCTGCGAGCTGAGGTGATAGCCAGACGAAAGGCTGTTTTCCATGACAAGTACTGTAACTCTGATGAAGAAGCTGGCTCGAAGGGAGGAAGAGTCAGCTTTTCCAATACGAAGTTGAGGTCCCAAGCAGGGACTGGTAGTTTCCTTGGGGGTTTTATATTCTTTGCCCCTCTGAGGAACTGCCTTAAGAGAGGATGAGAGAATAAAGGAGGATCTGTGTTGTATTGTGCAGAAATGGCTGAAGCGTGGATCTTGATGGAGGAGAAGGAAAGTCCATTGTTTAACATCTCAGCTAGGTACTGTAAAATTTGAGGTATGTTTATTACCCAAGGATTCTGTCCCTTCTTTTGATTCCAGGCACAAAATCGTTTCCATTTGGTGGAGTAGGCCTTTCTAGTAGAAGGTCTTCTGGCCTCCAAGATGACATCCTGCACCTCCTTGGAGAGGAGAAACTGTTGGGAAATCAAGGAATTCTCCATGCAGCTAGATTTAGAGTTTTGAGATGGCTGTGAAGAGTTTTGTAGTTGTGCTGGGACAACAGAAGAGGGACTAGAGGTAGGATCCATGGTGGGGAATGTGTCGGGCTCTTCAGGAGCGGATACCAGTGTTGCCTTGGCCAGTCTGGAGCAATGAGAATAATTTTCGGCCTCTCTGCTCTGGCTTTTAATAGAACTTTGGGCAGCAGAGGAAGAGGCGGGAAGGCATAGACTGTCAGTGTTGCCCAATTGAAGGAAAGTGTGTCCACTTTCCAGGCCTATGGATGATAGGTCCTTGAACAAAATTTTTTTCAACTGGCAATTTCTGTGGGTAGCAAAGAGATCTATGTCTGGCTGTCCCCATGCCTGAGTTATCTTTGTGAAAATTTGAGGATGCAACTTCCATTCATGTGGATCTGTCATATTTCTGCTTAGGTTGTCTGCCAGTGTGTTTTCCTTCCCTGGCAGGAATTGTGCCTGTAGTTGAATTTTCAGTTCCAGTGCTGTGTTCCATAGGGTCATGGCTTGCCTGCACAGGGGGTATGAATGAGTTCCCCCCTGTTTGTTTATGTACCACATCACTGTGGCCTGGATGCAGTAGGTCTTTGAAGGTCATAATAGCCTTTTGCATGGCTAGCATTCCCTTTTGGTTGATGTGAAGGAGCTTCTCTTTTCGTGCCCATTTTCCCTGAATGCACTGATCTGTCATGTGTGCTCCCCAGGCGTAGTCTGTTGTGATGATTTGAGTTGCTTGAGGTACACAGAAAGGAAGACCTGTGTTTCTTTGGCAAGCTTGAGCCCACCACATAAATTCCTTTTGAAGGCATGAATGAGTGGTATAATTGCTTCCAAGCTGTGGCTGTGTTGAGACCATAAGTTTTTTAGGTACCATTGAAGTTTCCTCATATGCAGCTTTGCACATGGGATTAGTAGGATGCAAGATGCCATGAATCCCAGAGCCTGCAGGACTTTCCTTGCAGTTAGCCTGGTGTAAGTTGCCATTTTTCTGAAGTATTGAGACAGTTGCCCTTGCTTGTCTGGCATGAGGTAGGCTATCTGGGTGGTTGTATCCAAGCTGGCACCCAGGAAAATTATTTGTTGAGAGGGTATTAGTTTTGATTTCTTTTTGTTGACTGTGTATCCCAGGAAGTTCAACAGTTTTATTACAAACGCCAGGTGTTTCAGAGGTATGTCCTTGCTGTCCGCTTGGATCAGGCAGTCGTCCAGATATGGGTAGATTTGTATCCCTTGTAGTTTGCAGAAGGCGATTACTGATGCCAGGCATTTCGTAAACACTCTGGGCGCAGTAGATAAGCCAAAGGGCAATGCAGAGAATTGGTAATGGGTTGAACCTGCAAGAAATCTGAGGTATCTTCTGCAATCTTGTCTGATAGGGACATGCAGGTATGCCTCCTTGAGGTCCAATGTTACCAGCCAAGACTCCTTGCCCAGCATGGGAAGAAGCTGCTGTAATGTGAGCATCTTGAATTTTGGCACCTGTAGATATGTGTTTAGAATGGATAGGTCTAAGATAGGTCTCCAATCTTTGTCTTTCCTTGGTACCAGGAATAGTCTGGAATGAAACCCTTGACCTTGTTCTTTTGCAGGTACCTCTTGAATTGCTTTCATGTCCATGAAAGCTGAAATTTGTTTTTGTGCCTCTGCCCTTTGACTTTGTGGCAGGTTTGGCATGCCTCTCATTTTTGGAAGGGTGTGAAAGTGGAACCTGTAGCCTCTGTCTATAATGTCCAGAATCCATTTGTCTTTTGTAACAATATGCCAATTTTTTGAGAATAATGTCAGTTTTCCGCCCAAAGGTGCTGCCATTAAAGCTTTGCTTGGCAGGTGTAGGGGGAAGTCATTGTGTCTGTTTTCTAAAAGACTGTGATCTATATTCTCCACCTCTTGGGGTTGGTGTTTGCCACTGTCTCGCTCTGAAAGATCCTTGAAGTTGCCCTCTACCCCTTGGACGCCTGTATCTGCCCCTTTGAGGTCTGTTCGTGGCTGGAAAGGACCAATTTTTTGAAGGCCAGTTTCTGCTGAAACGTGGAGGCTGTACCTGCAGGAAATCTTTCACTGTTTGCATTGATTTCGCTTTTTCCTCCATTTTCTTTAGCACCTCCTCTGCTTTAACACCAAACAATACATCTTTTTGAAGAGGTGCATCTAATAATATAGCTTTGACATGATCTGGTAAGGTTTGCTCTTTCAGCCAAGCATGCCTACGTATAACAGACCCTGTAACAGCAGCTCTACATGAGGCCTCTAAAGCATCAAAACCACACTGCAAGGTATGCTTACCCACTTGCTCTGCACCATGCAACAAATCCTGCAACTCTTTTAAATCTGGTTGTTCTGGTTGTGTCATCTTGCTTTTCAGCTGAGATATCAAAAACTGTTGATACTTTAACATATGGAACTGACAGTTTAATGCCCTCATGGTTAAAGTGGCCGAGGTGTACACCTTTTTCCCCCACCTTTCTAAAGATCTGGAATCTCTCTCTGAAGGTAATGGATTTTTAGCAGTAGAGGCCTTAATTCCCTTGGGACCCTATGAAATAGTTTCTGGGTCAGCAGTATGGCTTTTATATAGGAACTGGTGAGAATCAGGAACCCGGCAATACCTGTCTGGTTTAACAGGAACTGGAGGCAAAGAATCAGGATTAAGGCTGGCTTCTGTGTACACATCATCCAATATATCTAAAACAGGAGGGATAGCCAGAGGCCTATGCTGGGGGAGCAGAAGAAATTCCCTGAGCCTTTTCTTGGAATCTGAGTAATCTTGGCCTTCCCAGTGAAAGTGTTCCCTCAATGTATGCAGGGTTTCCCCAAAAGAGAAGTCCTCAGGGGGGGAGACCGAGGGAATAGACTCCTCTGCATCAGAGTCTTTGAATGGAGAATAGGCACAATCCTGGTCCTCATATAGTTCTGAGGTAATAGAAGCTTGATCTGAGGAAGGGCGGTCTTCCTCTAATCTGGGCCTTTTGTCAGGGGGGGGGTTTGAGAACCCCTGATAAGAGTAATCAAATCCTCAGCCATTTTAAGCATCTGTTTTTTAGGCATGGTGCCTTGAGAGGGTGTCTAAGGAACCTGTTTTTTGGTTTTCATGTCTGTTTTAGATTTAGTGAAGGCTTTAATAGAGAAGGAGGAAGGCCTGAAGACCCCTTGAGAAATGGCAGGCCTGTCTAAATTCTGAGTTTCCCTGCCAGGAGTGGCGTTGGTATCTGTAGTAGGAATGGGGGCCGAGGAGCCTGCGACCTCGGGTACTGAAGACACCGGTAATGCATTGTCATCGGTACTCAGGGGCTGCGTAGGCACCTCGCTGAGTACCGGAGAACCGGTAGTCGGCCTTAGCGTGGTATCAGTAGGTGGCGCGGACCTCGTATGTCGGTCCTTATCTTTGCGTTTTTTGCTCAAAACTGGAGTCGGAGTATCCGACGACATAATATAATAAATTTTTTGCCAAAAAAGTGAAGGGCGAACTCCGCCCGACGCTTAATAGTGCGTTTGTTGAATCTAGCACAAAAACGGCAGGCCGAGACGTCGTGGTCTGGGCCTAAGCAAGGTATACAGTAAGAGTGGAAATCCTTATGCGGTATTTGCTTCCCACATGAAATGCAATTATTAACTTTGTCTGACATCGGTCTGAGGCAAGAAAAGTTTCCCCAATGGGGTACTTAGCTTTCAAGAAGACTTTGGCTGAAATACTTTCATAAATCTCAGGAGCTGGCCGACCGGGACTTGCGAACTGCTTCTGCTTCGGGCACTGCGCTGCAAGAAAGACTGAAGAAAATGGCGTCGGCTGCCTCTTTTATACCCCTGCCGCACTGACGTCAGGGAGGAAGCGACGACAACCGACGCCAGACCAAGACTTTGGAATTCGTCCGACCAAGGACCCGCCTGATGGCAGGATAACCCATCTGTTATGACTGCAGCTGTATGCACGGTGAACATCAAGAAGTGACTGGGATTCTGGATGCAGGCTTTTAAGGAAAATAACAATAATCATATAGAATAGTATATCCATAAAGTAGCAGAAAGTATGCTAAGAACCAAGCCAACACGGGAATGGAAAAAGGAGATTTTGCCAATAGGGATGCCTGCAATTAGGGATATAGACAATAGGCAAGAGGGAGTTGAAATTTATTGGAGAAAAATGGCAAAGGAACCAAGGTATTGAGAACAAATAACTAGAGAGGGAAAGTGCTAGAATGGGAAGACGCCAAGAATTTATTTGGACTGTAGGTTAGAGATTGCCTTCCGTATCAAGCATTATTATCAGAAAACAGGCCAAGAGAAAGAAATGAGGGGGGAGTCCTAAATGAAAGACCAGCACTGGTACAGCTTTTATAGACTCTAGAACAGAAGTTGCCATTAAGAAAGGAATTAGTAGAGCATATATTACATGACAACTATATGAATCAATCATAGGAGGTTAGACAGGCCTGGGAAGAGAGATTGGATAAACAATTCACACAGAAACAATGATGGGATATATGTATGTCTCTGCAAGGCTATGGAGCGCATCATCATGGAATTCATTAACAGAGACATTGGGAACCTTCAAACATTGGACCCTACCCAGTTTGGCTTTGTTAAGGGCAGATCATGCCTCCTAAACCTGGTGGACTTCTTTTAGACAGTTACCAAGGCTTTAGATGAGGCAAAGGAGGTACCCACAGCCTACCTAGACCTCACAAAGACTTTCGACACAATTCCCCATTCTGGTATTATAGACAAGCTCACCAGCCTGAACATAAACCCCTATGTCATGAGATGAATTGCCAATTGGCTCATGTATAGAACCCACACGGTGAAAGTTGTAGGCTCTAAGTCTGACTCTAAACCAGTTACAAGTGGCATTCCCCAGGGCACAGTCCTGGGACCCCTCCTGTTCAGTATATACTTCACTGAGGTACAAGCAAGCACAGGAGGACTATGGCTGACCAAGTTTGCAGATAACTGCAAATTGGGGGCCATAACTGACTCTCCAGCTGATACAGACATCCTCCAGAAAGATCTCACTGAGACGGATACCTGGTTTCAAAATCATGGCCTCAAGCTAAATGCCAAAAAGTGCATAGTCATCCCCTTTGGAAAAAAACAAAGTCCCCGCGAACTACCACATAGGTGGTAGTCCCCTAAATACAGAAAATGTAATAAGGGATCTGGGGACCCAAGTAGATAGTAATCTCTCCTTTGATAATCATATTGCCAATGTGGTTAGAAAATCCTTTTATGTAGCCCACCTAATCACAAAAGGGTTTGCATCTAGAACAAAAGAGGTTATTGTGTCCCTCTACTCATCACTCATCAGACCCATCATAGAGTACAACACCCCATTTGGGATGTACCTTACAAGACACCTGCAACAGCTGGAAAGACCACAGAAGTACCTCACCAAGAGGATTACTGGCCTCAAACAGATGCCCTATGCAGCCTGACTAAAGAAACTCCAGCTATACTCGGTTGCATACTGCTTACTCAGAGGTGATCTCTGCCTCACATACAAGGCCATGTCCAACCCAGAATTGATAGACATGCTCCACCTAAAAAAAAAAACAAATCCTCAAGAGCCACATGCTCTAGGGATCTAAACCTCACCACAGTGATAAATAGGACATGCTGGAGAGATAGATTCCTGTCCCAGAGACTCCCCATGCTTTGGAACAGGATTCCAATCTACATTAGGCAGAGCCCCTCACTAACACTCTTCAAGAGAAACCTTGACGAGTGGATGGGAAACAGAAAATTTACCCTGGGGATCACTGCAGTGGCTCTGCTGGACAGAGGCACAGGAAACTAATGGCTCTGCTGGACCAAGGCACAGGGAACTAATCTAAGGGGGCGTCAAAAGCCAACACATTCTGGCTAGACTTATAGATCCCCTCGGGCAGATAGCCTAGTATTTACCTATGAACCTATGAACCTATATATAAAACAATGTCTAGAAGGTTTAGGATTGTTGCTTGGAAGTGTTGATAAAGGTATTTTTATACCCTAAGTAGACTTAGGCTCCAAAGAATTTTCTCTTGGGTAGACAGCAAATATTGGAGGTGTGATGGGGAAGAAAGGGGTAACTGGGAACATATTTCCTTGGAGTGTAATGAGTTGGCAGACTTTAAAGATTCCCTGCAGACTGCTCTGTCAGAAATGCTGGGTGAGCAAATTGGAGTAATTAGGAAAATGGTTTTTTGAGCTATGATACAGAATCGGAACTGCCTAGACACAGTAAAGCCTTGCGGAGTCTAATTATGATGGCTGCCAAAAAAAAATTACTAGAAAATGGAAATCAAAGTCTAAACCAACTTTACTAGAGGTAGTGAAGATAGTAACAGAGATAAAACAACTGGAACTGGGATCTTCAGAAAAGCGTAGGAGCAAATTACATAGGGAAAAAATGGGAATTGTGGGATCAATACATGCAGAGGAGGAAGAATGTTTAAAATAAGGCATGATTTGAATGAGCTATGTAATGGTTGACTGACAATGACTGGATATATTAAAAGTGATGTATAACGTTTGCAGCTACAGTTGTGTTGGCACGGTTTGGAATGTACAATGTTTGCAACTGGGACTGTGTCACTGTGGTTTATTTACTTTTATAGAAGTGTAAGATTGCCATGTCATACATGATAATTTAATAAAGATGTTTCTTGTTTAAAAAGAAAAAGACCAGCGTCTTACCTGCACTTGCAGCATGCATGGAAAATTCTGACAAATTTCTCTGTATATCCCTCGGTGCATTGTGTCTCAAGCTGTTCAGTCTTGCGTGTACCACTGCCATATCACTGTTATATTTGTGAGGAGTTAGTGTCCTTATAGCTTTTGGGATATCAAAGAATCTGGCATATGAAAGACAACTCACTGTAACCCTCTATGTGTCCAGCCTTGTAATTGATAAGTCAGTGTGCCTGACAATAGGGTCACCTATCACAATGCATTTCTGTTGCCGTAAAATCAGAACAAGAAAAAAAAAACACATAAGCAACATTCGCAATAATTACAACAGTGCCTTGCTAGTATTATAAAATAAAGGTAGGAGTGGAAGACGAGTGAAAAGATAGGAAAACATTTGAAGGTTAAAAAGATTAAGTAATGTGCCCCACTTCAGGGCAGAAAGAGAAGCCTCTCAGTGGGTTTGGAAGAGATCCCCAGAATAACTGGTACAAGAGTAGAAGATTCATGTATGGGGCAATGCAGTTTGTTTTTTTACCCCAGCTGGCTGGTAGCAATGTGTGACTGGCTTTGGTGGTTGTAAGAAGACATTTTTGCATATATCTTTAGTGGCTCAGGAGAGTATGTTTCATGGTATAGGAGTCTGTAGATTAATGATCCCAAGAAGATGTCTCCTCTCTGTTTGATTGGAAACTATCTTGCTTTGGACAGAGTAAGGCAATGGTATTCATGGGAGGAGAGTTATGGATGAAACTTCACATTTTATTGGAAATGGTCTGTATAGTGGATACAGTTTTTCCGCAGGCTGCAGCTGAAAAAGCTTGAAAGCTAGAATGGATAGGTCATATTCAAGTTGAGCTAGGAAGACTTCTTTACCTGTTGCAGCTCTAGCTGATTGGTTTGGTAAGGAGGTAGCTTTCGGCCCAGAACAAAAGTGAGTTAATTTTATTATGTATTTTTTCTACATGGAGTTGAAAGTTAAATGTTTGGTTTAGCTTAATCCCAAGGTATTTAAGGGAGGTTGTTTTTTCTTTTGGTGAGTCATTTTAGTCTTAGGGACTTAGTAGCTTTGGATAGTTTTTGATGTGTCCCAAAAACTATAATTTTACTATTAGATGGGTTTAGCAATAATTTGTGCTGGAGGTAGCCATTGGTTAAGGGAGTGTGGGTCACTTTGGAACAGCATTTGTATTTGAGAAAGGTAGTGGCTAGATCTGAAGATAACCACATCGTCAGAATATAGGATGAATGGTATATGGGGAAGACCGAAAGGAAATGTGTTGAGAAAAATGGAGACTAATAAGGCAACCATAATAGATCCCTGAGGAAATCTTTTTGTTTAATGGCATATTGTCTGAAAGGGAAGACCCTATTTTGGCCCTAAAGAGTCTGCTGTATAGAAAGTAAATGAACCATGTTGTAGCAACTGTCAGTTTGTGTGGGAGTGGGTGCATTCAATGAGGTCAAAGGTCTTTGTAATATCTGTAAAGATCTTTGCCGATATTAGTTAACATATTTATTAGGGTCAATAGGCCAGTCATGGTGCTGCATCCTGGTCAGAAGTCATGTCTTTTGGAAAGGAAACGGCATTGTTAGATGCATGTACAGATTTGATTGCAGATATGTTTTCCAGAAATTTGAATATATTCAGGAAAATAGAGAAAGACCAAAAGTGAGAGGGATTCTCTGTTTTTCTGCTGTTTTGCAAGAGACTTGATTAAAATATATTTCCAGATATGAGGCATGATATTTTTGGTTAGGCAGTGGTTAAATATGTGAGTAAGAGGAAGAGGAAGAAAATCTGAAAAGATGAATCAACCAAGGACTGAGTTGTCAGAATTGGAGGGGTGGGGCATCTGTCAACATTTGACTTAGCTGGTTTAGGGTGACTGTTAAGTCTTATTTTCTTAAAATAGAAAGGAGGTGTAAAATAGAGTTAAGGAGAATGTATCAAAAGAGGGGGTGAGGAGGTATGTTTTGACCTAAGGAGATTGTTGAGTTCTTTGACTAAGTCAGAGCTAGACAGTTGGGAGTTGGAGCATTTCCGAAATAAGGGGCAGTACTTTCTAGGCAGAAAATGTATGTCTAATAAGTCGGTTGACCTCATTCAAGAAATGCTTGGATTTCCCTATTAGGGGAGACTGCTTGGCTTTGTAATGGGTGTTTTATGCCTGTATATAGAATGCTTTGCTAGGATATACAGGATGGTGAAATTTACCAGACTAGCTGGGGTGGGGTAACACATATTGGATGCTATTGCAATAACACCAGCTATTTAACCAATTATTGAAGCCAATTATCTTTTCTTTATACCTAGGTACCAGTTAACGTGAATGTAGGAGTCCACTCAGGATCAGTGGTTTACCTGCATTTGTAACATACATGGAATGTTCTTTCATATTTCTCTGCATGCCTCTTAGTGTTTTAGATCTCAAGTTACTAGCATTTACACCAAGCTTTATTACTTAGTAGATGTTTGTGTTCTTTTGTTATCCATTCATTTCTGTTGGAGCTAAGCAGTCTCTTCACACTGGAAAATAATTTGTCCTGAAGCTGGAGAAGGGTGTTTTGGTAAGGGCATTGGTACATTGTTAGGGTCTTGAACTTGAGTGTATGTAAAGCCAGTCATAACAGGAAAGGTGTTTTTAAGGCTTGGTAATATTAATGTTTGGTTTTGATCTGAATAAAAGCTATCTTTTTTGGGGGGAGGGGGCTTGAGTAATTGTTTTTTTGTTAAGTCTGAAGTTGCTGGGACAGTGGTCACTGAGTGATAGAGAATGTATAGTTATATTGGAGATTACAGATGGATTGTTTGTGATAACCAGACCAAGGAGGGAATGCCTGTAGTAATGGAGGTTTGGACAGCTAGGCTCAGTGGTCAGTTGGAAAAGGCTTAGATCAGCCAGGATTTCAGACATATCTTTGAACCATGATCCAAGGAAAATGAGGTTAAAGTCTCCTAGAATTATCATATTGCTATGTTTGGAGGATGCAGAAGTGACATGTAGGATGAAGAATTTTAATTTTGGAATGGTGGAGGAGGTGATAGGAAGGCAAAGGTTAGTACGACTGGTTTATTTTTAAAACTATCTAATATTTTACAGTCTAATAGGCTAAACCTCGGCTGAGATTTTTCACGCCATCATGGGAAAAGAACACAGAAACTAACATACACAGACTATACATTTGGCATTAGAGTTATAACATGGAGAAGTGGAAAAAGGCTGACAGAATATGCCAAATCCTCAACCTGCTATGTAGTTTAGGATGATAAGTCAGATTTCATTGGATAAAGGATGCCTTCCATGAAAGCATGTTTGCTGAACGTTATGTTAACTGATCACAATGCATGGCAAGAACAATTTAAAAAAAAAAAAAAACATAACTATGAGCAAATTCACTGAGATCATTTTTCCTTTTAGGAGCACATCCCTTACGTCCCCACTTATTATTATAATCATCTTCAAGGTTGCCGCATCTTGGAGGAAAAATAAAATGTTTTGTCTGTGGTGATCACAGAGTAAAAGGGTTGCTTTGTCTCTGCTTCCAACTAACCAAACACCCAAACTTCTCTGCTCCATCAGATATATGTGTTTAGCAGTATTATCTTCACTGTATGACAGTTGATTTTTATTAATTTCAAGTCAAAATGAGTTAGCTACTGTTCCCAATAGATTTCACATGAGAGTAGGGCGTGACTCTTTATGGGATAGCTTTGGTGTCATATCATACATGTCACTTATAGAATTAGCAACAATAAATTCATTGAAAAATGAGAGTCCAAGGGTACAACGATCACTAAACCAAAAAGAAACAAAATCCCCAGGACAAGCCACGATCCACCAAACTCCTTATTATAACACAGCTTTATTGTAGCAATGAAAAACACAAGAAGTGCCAATCCTGGTTAAGCGCTTTCACGTACCTCCGTACGCTTCATCAGAACAAATGTAAAGTGTTACTGGCACACAATAAATACTTAAAAACCCGCCAAAATCATTCACTAATTGAATAATTGTACATCATTATTTAAAGTAACAACTGCAAAAATGTAAAAAATCAAACAACCAGGTTTTGTACATGTACAGGTGCAATGAATACATGCTCTTCCAGCGTACTAAACGCAGTACATCTCTAAAGACAAACCTGTAATAATTCTAAAAATATACATTTAGTTCCAGTTGCCATGTGCATATATTTAAATATTTGATAAATAAATAAAAATACTATAAAAATTGTAAAGATCTAAATAAGCACCCAATCAACTGTACATTGAATAAAACAATATTCCAATATTAAAAATATTGAAAACCTTTCAATATTTAACAAGTGGTTTTGTTGAAATCATTTCATTTAATCCAGGGAAGCATGCTGCATTTAATTTTAGTTGCCATTTTATCTCTCTTTCCCCCACAGTTTTCTTAATGTCACCACCTCTGGGGTTGACATTCACCTTTTCAAGAATAGCAAAATGAAAATTGTGACATGTATCATTACCAACTATGTGACGAGAGAGGGCATTGTTGTCATCCTTCCTCCTGATACAATACTGGTGGTCGTATATTCTATTCTTTAACTGTCTGTCAGTCTTCCCAACATAGAAACAGGCACATGTATTACACATAGCTAGGTATATCAAGTGACTTGACAGACAGTTCCCATTCACAAACCACACAGTATTCCTGTTTACATTTCTTAACGTACACTTGGCACCTTCAAAAATGAAAGGACATTGAGCACAACATCCACATTTTTTAGTGCCCTTGTTGTACCCCAGCCTTCTAAGATTCTGTCTATTAGATTTGAACTCAATAATTTTTTTCATATTACTTCCAGTTTTGTGTACGAAAGTAGGCTTGTCATTAATGTATTCCTTAATGCCCTCATCACTGGAAATAATATTCCAGTTTTTTCTAATGATCTCTTTTACCTTATCAACATGTTGTCCATATCTTAAAACACATGCCTTTGAATATTGTAAGTTTGTCTCTTTGTTTGTAATCTTTTTTGAAAAATTCAAACTGTTACCTTTACCTAATAGTGGCAAGTATTTTTTGCCCCATTCTTGTATTACGTAACCAGTCACGTCACTAATTAAATGATCAGGATAACCTCTTTTCCTGAATAAACCACCTATGTATTCAATTTCTTGCCTCATCTTTGTCTCAGTAGAGGTCATTCTTGCAGCTCGGATACACTGCCCTTTTAATATGTTACGTTTTTGACTATAGGGATGTGTACTTCTGAAATCTAGGTACCCATTGCTGAATGTTTCTTTTCTATAAATCTGTGACTGGAAAGTAGTACCATCATTGGATATATATACATCCAGATAGTTAATACCTATTGTATTACTTTGATACACAAATTTCAAGTATGTGGTGGTGTTGTTTATGTATTCTATAAAACTTTGTAACTGTGTGTCATCCCCCTTCCACAAAATGAATAAATCGTCAAGGTATCGTACATAGCATCTGATCCATTTCATCCAGTCCAAACTGAGAACGAATTCCTCTTCCCAGTCCAATAAGACAAGGTTGGCATAAATGGGGGCACAAGAAGCCCCCATTGCTACCCCTAAAGTCTGTCGGTAGTATTAACCTTCGTAATAGATGAAATTATTGTCAAGTACTGTTTCAGTAAATTCAATAAGAAGTTGAACTTTATCCCAACAGTAGCCACTGTGCTTAGATACACAGTTGGTGAATCTCTCAATACCCTCAGTTCTAGGTATACACGAGAAGAGATCTTTAATATCTACAGTAACAAAAACCATGTTTGGGCTCCACAGGTCTTGATTAAAAATGCCCAAAAATTCCCATGAGTCTTTCATAATGTGGTGTGTATTGGCTGGGATGTGTTTGAGCCAACTGTCCACCACTCTACCAAAGGGAAAAGTCTTACTGTGGCTCCCCGAAATAATAGGTCTAAAAGGGGGGTCTACTATGTCTTTGTGCACTTTGGGTATTCCGAAAATAGTGGCTAACTGCGGAAAATCAACTTTTAAAAATTTGTAAAGGTCTTCATCTATCCTCCCATCCAACAGAAACTCTTCAAGATATAAATCAATTCTGTGGTGAGCTATGTTAACTTGATTAAGGGATGATTCTTCATATTGTTCCAAGTTGTTAAGTATATCAAAAATTTTTTCTGTATAAGTATTTTGATTATACAAAACAATCCCACCACCCTTGTCAGCAGACATTATCCTGATGTTGTTATCACACAAACTATCAATAGTCTTTTCTACCTCACTACTATAAGTTCCTTGGATTCTGTCTCCTTTCACTGAATTGAGAAGTGTGTATACTTCTTTACTAACAACATTTTCAAAGGATGTCAGTGTATGGTGCATTGGTGGGGTAAAGGTACTTCTTTTTTTAAGGGAATCATTATTCCTAAAGGTGGTGGAACTGTCACGAAAGAATACACCTAGGTTTAATTTCCTCAAAAATAGCTTGATTTCAACAAGAGTATCCACCAAATCAAAACGTTGGTTTGGCATAAATTTCATACCCTTGGAAAACAAAGAGATATGTTCACTAGTGACAGGTAAAGATGTATAGTTGAACAACTTGAGATCTCCTACTACATTGACTATGTTGTTAGATAGTGTATCTGTCACCAAGGAGTCAATTACACCACTTCCATTATTACCATCTTCTAATAATTCCAATGTTTCATGCCTCTCTGATTCATGTCTACTTTGTCCCATCTGTTGTACCCCCTCCCCCCTGCAGATAAAAAATCTTTGTCTTCAAAAAAATTGTTCTTATAAAAACCATCCCTTGCATTGAAAGCATGATTGCCACTGTTTTTACTGAAACCATCCTTAGACCATCTATAAACATTACCATTTTCATACTGTTTCAGGTCTCTAAGAAATTTCTTAGATTTTCTATCAAAACTTCTTTTCCCATTCTTTTCAGCATATTCAAATTGTTTAAAAAACAGTTTGTCCCATTGAGGGAACACCAAATCTTTAGTGATTATTTCACTCAACTCTTCTGCCTCTTTTAATAAACCACTAAGTTTGTGGTCATTACAATTTAAAATGAATTCCATAAATTGTTTCCCAAAGTTATCAAAAAGCTTGTTACATTTGTTCTTATTATCGGCATTCAAATCAACCCCAATGGGTTGTTTGAAAAATCTAAGACCCATCGGAACAATATTGCTGTCTAAACATTTCCTTAAATACATGTTGTCAACTTGTAAATTCTTAATTTTCGTAAGCTTATTACCAAATGCAAATATCGTTTGTTTCAATGTTGGGTTAGGTAACCCTTGGTTAACATTCCCTTCTTTCACTCTACACTCAGAACCTAACTCGTACGGCAAATTCAAGAATTTGTCAAAATTGTCTTTAAAGTTCACATTGACATTAGTCCCTGCACGGGAATTGCATGTAGGTTTGAAAACAGTACCTTGAGTGTTTTTAAGTGTATCACACTGGGGCAACTCCAAAACGGAATATGTCCTTTTGGGTGGTGCACGTTTCGGCTTAGCACCCGAAATTAGATAAACCTCTTCCGGATTATTTCCAGATTCATGCGAAAAGTCAAACAGTCTCCCGTGTTTGTCCGTTCTGTTAATGGAACCACCCAATGTAGAATTTACGGACACGGCTGGTCTCTGCCCATTGGGTATCTCATCCAAACTAGCGTGGTCGGACAGAGAACGTGGTGACGTCAAACGCATGGGTGACGTCAACTGCTGCCCAATCACCTTAGATGCAATGTTTGTAGAAACTGTTGGCGGAGTCAAAAGTTCCAATAAACGGGTGATTTCACCCTTGAGAATAGCAACTTCAGAATGAACTTTGTCTAATTCTTCTCTCCAACCTGGAGAGAAGTTGGCTGAAGTATCCTCGATGGAATCCATGGCGATGAACAACCAGTGAAAAATGAGAGTCCAAGGGTACAACAATCACTAAACCAAAAAGAAACAAAATCCCCAGGACAAGCCACGATCCACCAAACTCCTTATTATAACACAGCTTTATTGTAGCAATGAAAAACACAAGAAGTGCCAATCCTGGTTAAGCGCTTTCACGTACCTCCGTACGCTTCATCAGAACAAATGTAAAGTGTTACTGGCACACAATAAATACTTAAAAACCCGCCAAAATCATTCACTAATTGAATAATTGTACATCATTATTTAAAGTAACAACTGCAAAAATGTAAAAAATCAAACAACCAGGTTTTGTACATGTACAGGTGCAATGAATACATGCTCTTCCAGCGTACTAAACGCAGTACATCTCTAAAGACAAACCTGTAATAATTCTAAAAATATACATTTAGTTCCAGTTGCCATGTGCATATATTTAAATATTTGATAAATAAATAAAAATACTATAAAAATTGTAAAGTTCTAAATAAGCACCCAATCAACTGTACATTGAATAAAACAATATTCCAATATTAAAAATATTGAAAACCTTTCAATATTTAACAAGTGGTTTTGTTGAAATCATTTCATTTAATCCAGGGAAGCATGCTGCATTTAATTTTAGTTGCCATTTTATCTCTCTTTCCCCCACAGTTTTCTTAATGTCACCACCTCTGGGGTTGACATTCACCTTTTAAGAATAGCAAAATGAAAATTGTGACATGTGTCATTACCAACTATGTGACGAGAGAGGGCATTGTTGTCATCCTTCCTCCTGATACAATACTGGTGGTCGTGTATTCTATTCTTTAACTGTCTGTCAGTCTTCCCAACATAGAAACAGGCACATGTATTACACATAGCTAGGTATATCAAGTGACTTGACAGACAGTTCCCATTCACAAACCACACAGTATTCCTGTTTACATTTCTTAACGTACACTTGGCACCTTCAAAAATGAAAGGACATTGAGCACAACATCCACATTTTTTAGTGCCCTTGTTGTACCCCAGCCTTCTAAGATTCTGTCTATTAGATTTGAACTCAATAATTTTTTTCATATTACTTCCAGTTTTGTGTACGAAAGTAGGCTTGTCATTAATGTATTCCTTAATGCCCTCATCACTGGAAATAATATTCCAGTTTTTTCTAATAATCTCTTTTACCTTATCAACATGTTGTCCATATCTTAAAACACATGCCTTTGAATATTGTAAGTTTGTCCCACCAATGCACCATACACTGACATCCTTTGAAAATGTTGTTAGTAAAGAAGTATACACACTTCTCAATTCAGTGAAAGGAGACAGAATCCAAGGAACTTATAGTAGTGAGGTAGAAAAGACTATTGATAGTTTGTGTGATAACAACATCAGGATAATGTCTGCTGACAAGGGTGGTGGGATTGTTTTGTATAATCAAAATACTTATACAGAAAAAATTTTTGATATACTTAACAACTTGGAACAATATGAAGAATCATCCCTTAATCAAGTTAACATAGCTCACCACAGAATTGATTTATATCTTGAAGAGTTTCTGTTGGATGGGAGGATAGATGAAGACCTTTACAAATTTTTAAAAGTTGATTTTCCGCAGTTAGCCACTATTTTCGGAATACCCAAAGTGCACAAAGACATAGTAGACCCCTTTTAGACCTATTATTTCGGGGAGCCACAGTAAGACTTTTCCCTTTGGTAGAGTGGTGGACAGTTGGCTCAAACACATCCCAGCCAATACACACCACATTATGAAAGACTCATGGGAATTTTTGGGCATTTTTAATCAAGACCTGTGGAGCCCAAACATGGTTTTTGTTACTGTAGATATTAAAGATTTCTTCTCGTGTATACCTAGAACTGAGGGTATTGAGAGATTCACCAACTGTGTATCTAAGCACAGTGGCTACTGTTGGGATAAAGTTCAACTTCTTATTGAATTTACTGAAACAGTACTTGACAATAATTTCATCTATTACGAAGGTGAATACTACCGACAGACTTCAGGGGTAGCAATGGGGGCTTCTTGTGCCCCCATTTATGCCAACCTTGTCTTATTGGACTGGGAAGAGGAATTCGTTCTCAGTTCGGACTGGATGAAATGGATCGGATGCTATGTACGATACCTTGACGATTTATTCATTTTGTGGAAGGGGGATGACACACAGTTACAAAGTTTTATAGAATACATAAACAACACCACCACATACTTGAAATTTGTGTATCAAAGTAATACAATAGGTATTAACTATCTGGATGTATATATATCCAATGATGGTACTACTTTCCAGTCACAGATTTATAGAAAAGAAACATTCAGCAATGGGTACCTAGATTTCAGAAGTACACATCCCTATAGTCAAAAACGTAACATATTAAAAGGGCAGTGTATCCGAGCTGCAAGAATGACCTCTACTGAGACAAAGATGAGGCAAGAAATTGAATACATAGGTGGTTTATTCAGGAAAAGAGGTTATCCTGATCATTTAATTAGTGACGTGACTGGTTACGTAATACAAGATTGGGGCAAAAATACTTGCCACTATTAGGTAAAGGTAACAGTTTGAATTTTTCAAAAAAGATTACAAACAAAGAGACAAACTTACAATATTCAAAGGCATGTGTTTTAAGATATGGACAACATGTTGATAAGGTAAAAGAGATTATTAGAAAAAACTGGAATATTATTTCCAGTGATGAGGGCATTAAGGAATACATTAATGACAAGCCTACTTTCGTACACAAAACTGGAAGTAATATGAAAAAAATTATTGAGTTCAAATCTAATAGACAGAATCTTAGAAGGCTGGGGTACAACAAGGGCACTAAAAATGTGGATGTTGTGCTCAATGTCCTTTCATTTTTGAAGGTGCCAAGTGTACGTTAAGAAATGTAAACAGGAATACTGTGTGGTTTGTGAATGGGAACTGTCTGTCAAGTCACTTGATATACCTAGCTATGTGTAATACATGTGCCTGTTTCTATGTTGGGAAGACTGACAGACAGTTAAAGAATAGAATATACGACCACCAGTATTGTATCAGGAGGAAGGATGACAACAATGCCCTCTCTCGTCACATAGTTGATAATGACACATGTCACAATTTTCATTTTGCTATTCTTGAAAAGGTGAATGTCAACCCCAGAGGTGGTGACATTAAGAAAACTGTGGGGGAAAGAGAGATAAAATGGCAACTAAAATTAAATGCAGCATGCTTCCCTGGATTAAATGAAATGATTTCAACAAAACCACTTGTTAAATATTGAAAGGTTTTCAATATTTTTAATATTGGAATATTGTTTTATTCAATGTACAGTTGATTGGGTGCTTATTTAGAACTTTACAATTTTTATAGTATTTTTATTTATTTATCAAATATTTAAATATATGCACATGGCAACTGGAACTAAATGTATATTTTTAGAATTATTACAGGTTTGTCTTTAGAGATGTACTGCGTTTAGTACGCTGGAAGAGCATGTATTCATTGCACCTGTACATGTACAAAACCTGGTTGTTTGATTTTTTACATTTTTGCAGTTGTTACTTTAAATAATGATGTACAATTATTCAATTAGTGAATGATTTTGGCGGGTTTTTAAGTATTTATTGTGTGCCAGTAACACTTTACATTTGTTCTGATGAAGCGTACGGAGGTACGTGAAAGCGCTTAACCAGGATTGGCACTTCTTGTGTTTTTCATTGCTACAATAAAGCTGTGTTATAATAAGGAGTTTGGTGGATCGTGGCTTGTCCTGGGGATTTTGTTTCTTTTTGGTTTAACAATAAATTCATACATTTGTGGTTTACTGCCCTCTTTATGCAACTTCCTGTTTAATACATTTCTGCTGCACATCCTGTTCCACAGAATTACAGGGTTAGGGGGCAGCTTTGGTCATTCACAGGTAGGCATGACTGTGATAGATAACATACCGAAAAACAGGATCTAGGTAAAAATAAACTCAATATACAAAAATCCTTGTTTCATCCTATTACTATGCCTTACAAATGTATACATGCGTACTCTGGCTAGAACCATATTCTTCATTCATGATAGGGAGGGAGTTCCCACCTAAAATGTTTTGATCACAGTGTTGTCACATTAGTTGTGTGATTTTTAGAAAGAAGAGGTGGCAATTTGAGAATGCATATTCTAAATTAATAATGGGAAACTGAATTTTCCATTAACTCTGCATCCCCTTTCGAAATACAAAGGAAAATAAAATCTTCTGAACTTGACGTAATCTGTTTCAATGGAATAATAAAATAAAATAATACCCTCTTGTTTGTTTTACAATTGTTTACTGGGAAAGTCCAAAAATTCCCACACTGTTCAGCAAAGGCCTGGGGAGAAAAGATCCACAGAAATGCTATACAACACGAATCCATTATGAATTATATTAAATGCACAGTTACAATCATTCTGCATGTACAAAAAAATGAATATTTACAAATAATAAAGATAATCAGAATTATAGTGATTCACAACAATGTCAAGAATTGCTAAGGTGGACAGATATTAAAATACAAGTTGTATGGATTAATCTGTTGCATTATATGTAGAAAGGGAGGTTTGTGAACATATAGTATACTTCAACAGAGAGGAAGTGGAAAATTACTAGTGATTATATATTGTGGTTACATGACAAAGTGGTCGCAGAAAAGCTGGTATTATATTTGTGTTACTTCCTGCTAGTGCTAGAAATAAACAGAGGCAAAGGTGAGTGTCAAAGAGAGATAAGAAACTAAGGGTAGAAAGGAGTAGAAGATGAGTGACAGATTAAGAATTTTAGGTTAGGCGAAACTGTTAGGATAGAGATAGTAAATCAGTGAGTAAACATAGGCTCATACACAGATATTGGAAATGGGATAGGGATATTTACAATATTTACAGTGAGCTTAGTGGAATTGTAGGAGTTGAAAACATACATGCCAGTTTAATTAACAGTCATCAGTCAAAAATTATATTTAAGTTGTGATAAGTCACCAAGACGTTGAACAAGAGCAAAGCCAACAATATGATTGGTATTTCTTAATATCAGTTTTGAAGGTGAGTAAATTATTAGCTAACCTCAATGACAGTGGAAAGTACAGAGGCATCAAACTCTTATCACATTGCATGAAAGTTTTGGAGAGGGCAACTGATAAACGGATATGCAGAGTAATAGAATGTAAGATGGGAGATGAGCAGTTTGGATTCAGATCAGGATGCAGCACAACTGATCCAATGTTTGTAGCGAGGCAGATACTTGAGAAGAAGCTACAGATGAGGAAAGAGTCCAAATGGGAATTCCTAGTCTTGGAGAAAACATATGACAAGGTCCCAAGAAAGCTGATCTAGACAGTACTGCAGTGGTTTAAGGTCTCAGAAACATTGGTAGAATTAGTGCAGGCTATGCACAAGGACCCAATGACTCAAGTACGAACAGTGTTCAGCCTCACAGAGGAGTTCCCAGTGGTAGTTGGTGTACACCAGGATTCAGCTCTAAGCCCACTGCTGTTCACACTGGTGATGGACTGCATTAGCAAACAGGTTGGAGGGGACAGATCAACAAAGTTGCTATATGCAGATGATGTGGCATTACAGGCAGACTCTGAGCTAGAACTTCAGCAAAGGATAGGAGAATGGAATGCAAAACTGAAAGCACATGGGATGAAACTAAGCACAGATAAGATGGCGGCAATGGCAGCAAATTGGGGAAATCAGAAGAAGCTGAGACAGAAGGGAAGATCGTGGAACAGGTAAACAGCTTCAAGTATCTGGGAGGGGTGGTTGTGGAGAAGGAAAGTCTGAATGAAGAGGTCAAAGCTGGAATCAGAGGGGCTGCAGCCAACTGGCAT